>NW_013665647.1:1197006-1241959 GCF_000517525.1 Limulus polyphemus | reverse complement strand
AAGTAAATAAGTTCCTTATGTAAAACAGATCACAATAGCCGTTAAAGTTTCATGTTCAAGGCGAAACCCACAGCTTAGCATGTCTTCAATACAAATACATTTTCCTCCCCTTTCCCATCTGTTATCGGTGCTGACATCAACTGAAAGAATTGAGGTTTTCGGCTAAAAGACATTTCCGTCAAGGTTTAGAAATAACGATTAAAGTACTAAACTTAAATTTTCTTTAGGTTGGCCATCACCTGGTTTGCTGTTGAAGTAAGATCATGATGTGAATTTATATTCTGCAATACGTTTGAAACATTGAACATCACCAGAAATCAAATGTTTAATTAATCCTGCTGTTTGTTTTGGTGTAGTACAAATTTGACTATACTTTATCATTTCCAGTACATTTCCTCACTTAATTTTTACTAGTATTTTGAGGCAACGTTCCTGACTGTGATATAACATTTGCAGAAATAAGCAATACTTTCCGACAAAAAAGTAACTTAACCTAAAATTATTACTAGAATATTTGAAAAACTTTGAGCTTAACTAGCTCATACATTTATCTTTCGTCAGGAGCAAGCTGATCTCAGTTATATTTTGTGTCAATCATAATTGTTAAGCAATTAAGTCTCCAAATAAAATGTGGTTTCTAAGTTAACAACGAAGTTTTCTAGATTTTCATTTACAGCCATTACTTGGTGGCGCTTGAAGGGAATCTGTGTTTACGAACAGTAATTACAAATTAAAATTTCGAAGGAATAAAAATCGTACATCATAAGATTTGAGAAAATATTATACACGAAAAACTGTGATTTTAGAACCATCAAAATAACTTGATATAAAAAGAAATCATAGACAATAGGAACAGAATTAGATAAATCGTTCTTGGTAAATGGGAATACAATAAACATTAATTTTTACATCACTTCAAATAAAGTAATTAGATAATATTACTTGTAACTTTAAAATATCTTTCTAGATGGAGTTGACTGATCACTTATAAAGTAAACGGTTGACGTTAATCAACATTGTTATTTACATCTGCGTGAAAAGGAGAACCTGCAGTAGTTAAAGCATTTAGTTGTTGAACAAATACTTCTTCTGTTAGAAATACAAAATCAAACAATAGAGGTTTTACGAAACGCAAAGAAAAAACTGGTTTTAATCCATTTTTATTATAACCGTATTATGTAAGTTAACAGAACAGCTTAATAGAGAGGTGCTTCACAATTACATACAAATAAGTTGTACAGCACAAGACTAGATAAACAATTACTGTTTGATACTTTAATAGTTTGTCCAATATTACAACACGGGAAATTGTACGTCAAATCTGTGAATACAATTTGAATTTGTTTGCATACCGTCAGGATGCTTTAACAGTTATGTTAAAAATTTTCAGAAGTGAATGCCCACGACCTTAACATTTAACCTGCGCGAAATGAAACGTGTGATTTAACTGTAATCTTAATTATTATCATGAATTTAGCATTTAACCTGTGAAACCCGAAACGTGTTATTTGACTGTAGCCATATTCTTTCTCATGACTTTAACCTTTATAACCCGAAACACGTACTTTGAGTGTAGCTTCATCCGTTTTCATGACTTTAACATGTGAAACCCGAAACGTGTTATTTGACTGTAGCCATATTATTTCTCATGACTTTAACCTTTATAACCCGAAACACGTGCTTTGACTGTAGCTTTATCCGTTTTCATGACTTTAGCCTGTGAAACCCGAAACGTGTTATTTGACTGTAGCCATATTATTTCTCATGACTTTAACCTTTATAACCCGAAACACGTACTTTGACTGTACCTTCATCCGTTCTCATGACTTTAACCTCTGAAACCCGAAACGTGTACTCTTACCATATAAGGAACTCGAATTACTTACTTGAACTGTAGCCTTATGCGGATAGATAAACATCAGAATAAAGAAAGGTAAACACCAAATACTGTAGTTCCATTGTCTTTGTAATGTCAACAAAAACACAACACTAATTTTAAGATTTAAACAACATTGCAAATTACAAATTTAGATTTACTAAATAATAAAGAAATAAAAAATAAATGAACACTTTCAAAAAATGAACAAGCCATTTTAATGTTAATAATAGGTAAATTTAACAGGCTGGAAAATCCTGAAAGAGACAGAGCTTACATGCAGTGAAAGGCATGACATGAAGATGGACCGTGCATAATCCAGTAATCCAGGGGCTTACCTAGAAAAAAAAAGAGGTATTGAATGAGCTGACGATCGCAAGACATTATTTCGTGAAAGTGTACACTATCATTGTGTATTACGATGCTCCCTAAGCCATCTCAAATGATAGTCTAGCCATTGAAATGATAAACTACGTGTTACCTTTTTGTATAACAGAATAGCACGTTCTGACAAATTGGTTTTTACCCTTGGCTTTATTGCCAATGGATGGTGTTCGCAAATAAAGGGAAAAAGCAGAGAGGCAGCGGATCATTATCATGACGAATTGCTTATGGGTTTTTTGGGGGGTTTACTGTTAGCTTTTAAAAAGTTACATCTTCTCCAATCATTTAACAACCGTATAGAAAAGGATTTTGAACGAATTTTGAGGAAGAATTTTGTGTTTCCCATCTGTCGAATGACCTCTTTCACAAATCGGTTAGCTCAAGTCAAGGAATACAAAAACTGAAATTAATGTTTACAACCATGAGTATGTTTACCAAGAACTGCAAACGACCGTCGATAAACGAACTTTGGTGTCCACGATCATTGTTGCCTTAGTTACAGGAGAATCAAAAGAAGTTTTATGATCCACTCCGCATATCATTATCCGTTCGTTCAGGCGTTCTGAAGTAACGTATGATGTACATATAATTCCAAAAATGAAGCTGAAAAGAAAAAAATACCACAACAATGCACAACACATTTAAATATATGAATAGCCAGTGATATTAAAAATCGACATCCAATATTGTTCATACATCCACACACACACATATATATATATATATATGTTTTTTAAGTCATTCAATCACTTTGTGTTCTGTTTTGTTTTCAAGACGTGATGCCTATTTATTACATATGTGAAAAAGAAATCTAACAGCTTAGCCTATACGTATTTTTCATTCTAAAATTTTTAACGAACCTCAATTTTTAAGGAAAAGTACGCTATTATTTGTTATGTTGTTGCGTCTATCTGAAAACGAAAATGATGAATGCTGTTTTTACTCATTTAAGTTCTACAGTAGCATACACTAAGCTTTAAATTAGATAATTCTGTACAAACATAATCGAAATGACGTGCGTTTAAGTTCATTAAGTATGTTAGTAATGTTTACCATAAAATTTACTCTAGTACAATATAAAAACTGTTCTGTTTAAAGTATGTTAGTAGTCCTTACCATAACAGTTATTCTAGCACAACATAAAGACTATCCTGGTTAATGGATATCAGTAGTGTTTACCATGACAGTTATTCTAGCACAACATAAAGACTGCTCTATTTAAAGTATGTTAGTAGTCCTTACCATAACAGTTATTCTAGTACAATATAAAGACTGTCCTGGTTAATGGATATCAGTAGTGTTTACCATCACAGTTATTCTAGCACAACATAAAGACTGCTCTATTTAAAGTATGTTAGTAGTCCTTACCATAACAGTTATTCTAGCACAACATAAAGACTGCTCTATTTAAAGTATGTTAGTAGTCCTTACCATAACAGTTATTCTAGCACAACATAAAGACTGTCCTGGTTAATGGATATCAGTAGTGTTTACCATGACAGTTATTCTAGTACAATATAAAGACTGTCCTATTTAATGGATGTTAGTAGTGCTTACCATGACAGTTACTCTAGTACAACATAAAGACTGTCCTATTTAATGGATGTCAGTTGTGTTTACCATGACACTTATTTTAGCACAACATAAAGACTGTTCTATTTAAAGGATATCAGTAGTGCTTACAATGACAGTTATTCTAGTACAACATAAAGACTGTCCTATTTAATGGATGTTAGTAGTGCTTACCATGACAGTTACTCTAGTACAACATAAAGACTGTCCTATTTAATGGATGTTAGTAGTGCTTACCATGACAGTTACTCTAGTACAACATAAAGACTGTCCTATTTAATGGATGTTAGTAGTGCTTACCATGACAGTTACTCTAGTACAACATAAAGACTGTCCTATTTAATGGATGTTAGTAGTGTTTACCATAAAAGTATATTTGTAAAAAAAAAAATAAAAATTAATGAATATTCCACTTACACGATATTTGCAATCTTTACCATGATAATTTATTAATTTTAACATAATGTGAACATTGTTCTACTTAAAGACAGTTAGTTATGTATATTTTATAGCAAGTATAAATACTGTCTTACCAAAGGGACTTTTGTGCAACGTTTACCATATAATAATAACATTATGTAATAGTGCTACGAAGAACTCTACCACATATTGTGGGCCTTTTGCTACAACGGTAAAATAATATTTACTCTATCAAATACTTTCTGTTCACGATAAGTTTCCTTCTCTCAGGAATTAGTTTATCAATTGTGTATTACTGAAAGTCTTGCTGCATAGCGTGAGACATGTCTGTTCGTGAGACATGACTGTTCGTAACATATTTGATTAGGAGTAATTAATCACCCACTCTCTGATGTTGTATGCAAAACTCTTGTATTAGTAATGATGTTCATTCAGCACGCAGAAGTGCACAATACATCGTTGCCATGGTTAGTTGTAATGTTGTTTCTGATAATTAAAGATATACGACTAGAGACTCAACTTCTCTATGTGTCACCTACACACCAATAAAAGGTCATCAATTCCCGACGAGTGTAGTACTACCATCCCGACCACTACAGCTGCCTTTGACATAACAGCCTGATGAATGGAACGCCGGCGTGTGCAGAAGGCGCTTTTAGGCTCGTGCTGTTACGTCGCTTACTCGCTGCATGTTGCTAGCCTGAGCGAAACAGATTTTATAAGCACGTGTACTGTATTGAAGAGATTCTGATATGAAACTAGGCTCACAAAGATTGACAATATGTTGTTGGAAGATAGGCAATCACTGGTGTAATGTCGATGGAAACATCTATTAGGACCCTCAAACAACTTTCCAAACACGCGTTCTGCAACCGTCTGGGGCTTATCTAACACTTACCAGTGGTTAAAATAAATAAAAATCATTTTCAATTAATAAAGCAAATATATAGGGGAATAAATACTATTGATTTTTATTTGAATAAAAGAGGTTTAACTTGTAACTTATTTAATAAAAAAGTGATATTTGATGCCTGACACGACACATTAAAAAATGATTATCTACCTGAGTTTAAAAAAAAACACATTGGTTCAAGAAGTCGTGATAAAAAATGATTAAAATCCTATAACCAGGTTCCTAGTTTGCACCTGAATAAGAAAGGCCCACCATTCGAAAGCGCTCGGGTTATAAGGTTTTAATCATTTTGTATCTACCTGACTTAAAGAATTCCAAAACATGTAAATGACGAATCCCGCTGAAAGTTCGTTTTCAGCTAGTTTTACAGGAATCCGTTCATTTTAATGCAATTAGGTGCTAGTAGTTAGGACGTTCGACTTACGGGTTCGAATCTTCGTCACCGAATATGTTCGTCCTTTCAGCCACGAGGGCGTTATTGAGTGACGGTCAATCCTACTATTCGTTGGTAAAAGAGTAGTCCAAGTCTTAGCGATAGGTGATGATAACTAGCTGCCGTTCATCTAGTCTATCACTGCTAAATTAGGGATGGCTAGCGCAGATAGCACTCGTGTGCGAAATTCAAACCAAACCAAACCAAGCATTTAGGTGTTGTAGGGAGTATATAGACAAACCTAGGAGAATTAAATGATGTGACTAAAACTATAATATTTTGCTTATACTTCATCTCTTGAATAATACTAACTAGGAGAAACGGGAACCTTACAGGTTGCAACATTCCTTGATTTCATATAGTTCTGACATTTTAATATCTAGATAGATCAAAATCTACACATTCACACACATATCAATGTACGTTATATAGTTGAAAGAATTGTGCAGAAGCATTCTAATAGAGAAGGAAAAAAAAACATAGGAAAAATGGCGGACCACGTTCAATATCTCAAAAAAGAGGTTTCATCAAGAGTGGACCTCCTGCGGTTTTGTCATTTCTTCTCAATCGCGCAAGAGAACACGGAGAGAAAAGGCAACACTGTATATGCATACACACACACATATATATATATATATATCTTATTCTATGAGTATAATATTAGTTTCTTCGATTCTATCACTGCTTTAGATAAGCGAGCATGTTCATGATTTTCCAGTAACGAACAATGTGAGTTCACATTAATTGATGCACAACCTAATACTATACTTTATAGCAGGCTGAACCATATATTCATCAGGACTGGAAAACCGATTTTGTAAAGAATAGTTTACAAACTTATACTCGTCTTGTCATGTAGCTTTACAATTATGAGATATATAGAAATATGTACGAATAATAACTCATGAGTCAAGGTATCGCCACCAACTATAAGAGAAAGTGTTTACCAGCAACGTATGAAAGAAAATCGTCTAATACAAAGAGATTTTATAACACTAATGTGATATTGCTCCTTCAGAACTAACGATAATCACCCACAAATGTCGTATTTACGAATATTTTATTATATTTCCAGAGCGTTTTTTAATAGGTAACTTTTTGGCTAATGTCCTTCATCGATCTAGATACAAAATAGTACAGCTAAAAAGAAAACAAGTATAGTACTATAGCGCCTGCGTGAAAATAAGAAAAAGACGCGATATTATAAAGCAAAGAACTACGAAGTTATAATTATAATAGAATAGCCGAGAGAGGGACAAAACGTATACATTAAAACATTAACGTAAATAGCCAGAAAACTTTACATCTAGAATAGAAAGCAGGATTTTATCTATGGGAGTTCAACCATGTTCGATCAGCATTTTACCATTCTATCGGCTGTATTCTAAACTAAAGAATAGGAAGCAATATTTTATCTGTAGGAATTTAACCATTCCTACAGCAGTATTATAAGCTAAAGAATAGGAAGAAGGATTTTATCTATAGGAGTTTAACCATTCTCACAGCTTTATTATAAACTAAGGAATAGGAAGAAGAATTTTATCTATAGGAGTTTAACCATTCTCACAGCTTTATTATAAACTAAGGAATAGGAAGAAGAATTTTATCTATAGGAGTTTAACCATTTTCACAGCTGTATTATAAACTAAATGATAGGAAGCAGGATTTTATCTATAGGAGTTTAACCATTCTCACAACTTTATTACAAACTAAAGAAGTTTTCCAGAGGTTTAGGGATAAACTATACAATTAAAAGTTGGATGTAAGAATACTTGTTTCGAACGACAAGAACAACTTCCATTAATGCAGGTAGAAAGTGTTGGTGCTAAGCACTTTAGAAAATGATTTCGCATTGTAAAGCAATATAACTCACTTGGTGAACAGACGGTTATGGCGCTTGACTTACAACCCACGTCCCATCAAACATGCTCGCACTTTCAGCCGTGGGGGCGTTACAATGCGACGATCAATTGCACTATTTGTTGGCAAAAAGGTAGCCCAAGAGTTGTTGGTGGTGGTGATGACTAGCTGCCTTCCCTTTAGTTTTTCACTGCTAAATTAGGAACGGCTAGCGCAGATAGCCCTCATGTAGCTTTGCGCGAAATTCAAACCAAACCAAAAACACTTGGTGAAACTATATCTTACCAACGATTTCTGTGATCGAATTTATGAGAAATTTTGGAAAGATTGGAAAATCAAACAGAAATCCAAGTTATTCCATTACCCTATAAACTGCTTTCAAAACAACTGGTGTTATAAATCCAAGTGATTCCATTACCCTATATACAGCTTTGAAATGAACTGGTGTTATAAATCCAAATGATCCAATACCCTATATACAGCTTTCAAAACAACTGGTGTCATAAATCCAAGTGATTCCATTACCCTATATACAGCTTTCAAAACAACTAGTGTTATGCCAAGGGAATTGTGTGCTGCTACCAAAATCATTAATACTACGTAATGGTTATGATAAAGAATAGTTGATTCTTCTAAAGCTTCTCATTATCGGGTAAGTTTTTAAAGTTTTAGTCACGAACTGCCAGAGCATTTTACAGTAGGATTTATTAAGGAAAAAAGAGAAGTTAAACAATGTACAAATTAAAATTATAAACACTAATTATTTCTACGGGAATGTATATTATATGAATTCTAAAACTTTATGCGGGTTTTTATTTAAAGCTATTGTTACAAAACTGTAATTGTTTTACATTATTGGTGGAAGTGATAGCATGACTTGTAACCCACCCAATTTCGCATGGAAGTTCATTGGGTCCATGGGGAGATGCATACACATTTTCAGTTTTGCATTTTGCGGTTTTTATGGGCGTTTTTTACCACTACATCGCCCTCTGTTGTGAATAATTTGTGAATAAAGATTTATGGAAAAAAAAACAACAAGAAATCTGATTCATTAACAAAAGCAACATAGTTCATGATCCGCAAAAATATAAATCAAATATGGTGTAAAATATATGCGTGTGGAGATGCACGTGACCTGTAGTTTTGGTAGTCATATCATTAAAAGCAAAAAACAAAAATAAAAATACATTTATGCACATAAGTATTTGGGAAATGTGATGTTTCTTTATGGGGTGAGATGGAGACAAATGATTGAGTATATATATTTTTAAATCGCTATGTTATTGGATATCGTGTATTATAAGTCCTAATCACACACACACACACTCGTTTAACAGTGAATTATCCGTGATCGGGAAAATTATGACGATAATATCAGAGTAACGGCTAGGTTGACTCTGACTTGTTCATGCAAATTAAGCTATATTTTAATAAAATTTTTCACTAGTGCAACACAGGCTTATTAATATTTGCTTTCCTTGGTGTTTTGCATGTGTGATGCACTTTTGCTTAGGCGAGCAAAAAATGTGCTTGTAGTATATTGCAATTTACTTTATAATAAAAAATAAGTTATATATATAGCTACACACATTTCAGCATTTAAAACCGTTACATAAGGATTGCATGGTTCATTACCCCATCTCTTTGAGCTCTTTTTTTACCTTCGTTTTCATTTCGACTTCCCTTCACGTTGTGCTGCTCTATTAGAGACTCATGCATCAGCACCGTTCTTTCATTAAAATAAAATCAATTTCGCATACTGAATACTGCTGTGGAGAGGTTATACGTGGATTATTAATATACTGTTCTATTGAAAGAACAACAACTTCGACACAAAATATTGGTTATATTTTAATTTGTTCAAAGAGAATAGTAAAGAACTTTCACCGTTTATTTGTTAGAAAACTGTCCTTTTAAACGTAAAGAAATGCTCTGAATTCGTGTTTTTTTCAAACCTAACATAGTACAATTTTATATTTGAATATATTAGTTACAGCTGTGTTCTAACACGTTCTGTCGAAACATAAATATTCAAAAAAAAGACTTCTCAGAAGGTGACTAACGAAGCCTACTCAGGATATATGTGTATGAAGAGTTGTAAAGCCGAACACTGATTTATTAAGTTGTCTCACAGTCAGATTGTAACATGGAGAACAAGGAATCAATTAACTTTGAAAAGAATGAAATTCGAAACTAAATGATAATAATGAGCAAATTAGGACTCCAAATAGTCAATAAGGTACAAATTTCAAGTTAACAAGATAAAATAGAAACCTTTAACATTCGTTTATTTCATTACTAGCACCAAACGGTCATAGCGGAGTTTGTAATTTGCGTGATTCTGGTCATCACGTTCTGAACAAAGCCTTTAGTGTATGTAACTCTTCTCATTTCTAACACTAGACGATTCGAATAGTTTTTAATTGATGACCATTTCAGTCATTTTTAACATTAGACTGTACTGTCTTAACAAAAGTTTCTTCCCCCGATGGGAAGCTAAAATTCAGGGCTTGGTTCCCCGCGGTGGACACAGCCCAGTATGGCCTTGCTCTGAAACAAACAAACGTAGGTTTGTACTTGTGAAATTTTAGTGGTTTCTAGCCTCGTTGAAGCCTTAACAAAGGTTTCAATTTGTATAACTATATTTATTTCTTACAGCAAGCGGTCTTATAGTTTTTAATTTATATAATTATAGTTATTTCTAGCATAAAATGAGCTTAACAAAGCTTTGAAGTTATGTATAAATACATATGTACACACGATGTTTCAATTGCTATACATCGAACTATATAAAGTCATATAAATATGCCCTCACAGAACTTTAGTTATCTAGAAATGATTTAATTAGGTATTTTGGTGCTTATTATTGATTTATTTTATCACGACAATAACATTATACCTTAATATATACATATGATACACTTTCATAATAAACTTGAGTTTGGCATACATATATTCTATTCAGATTTGCCACATAAGATAATAATACTATGTAAAGAAATTTCAACTGGTAATACAAATTTACTTTGACAGTAAAATTACATCACTTTTAATCATAGCTTTTAAAGGTATACCTTTCACATAGCCTGGCGAGCTAGCTACAAATAATACACACGTTGAATAATATTCGTATTTTTTTAATGATCAGTGGTGATCAGTATGCTGAAAACAAATGGAATATCCAAACAATTAATTGAAGGTTATTGGCTTTTGTCCATTTTTAAATATTTTCTTACCAACACATTTAAGAAAACGAGCTAAGTATTTGTTTGTTATGTCTTCTCATACCGTAAATTAATATTATGCTTTTATCTTTCGCTTATACGTGACGGGCGTGGCCTATTAATAATCGTGCCCGAACCGTGAATCGGTGAATTCATGGTTCGCTTTTCGTTGCTCCAAAAACACTCTCCACACTTTGGGGGCGTTATAAGCTTAGCGTTGAAACCCCATTTCTCGCAATAAAATACGAGTATTGTAAGAGTTCGCGACGGGTGTTGTTCACTAGTTGCCTTTTCTCTAGTTTACTAGTTAAAAATAAAGAACAACTATGCATAGATAGGCATTTGTGTAGAGTTTAGGGCAAAAACTTTTAAAAGCATTTAGTGAATATAGCTCAATCTAGAAATTTTAATACCATCAAAGAAAACAGCAGAACGTTGCATTGTACGGAATGATTTACAAACAAAACTTGATATCGATATTAGACGTATCTTATAAAATCATATTTATATTTTTGTTTCGCCAAGGGTTTTATTTCTGTATTCATGATTTCTGATTTTCTTTTGTTTGTTTTAAACTTAACAATCCACAATATTGGTTGAAAAATAGAAATAATATATACAATTAAAAGTGCAGCTAAATGACAGGTTACTACGTACAAATTTAAACTTCATAAAAGTTGTTTAGGTTTTAATAACGAATTTTCCATACTTCAGCTACGCAGATTTTGAATATAATATTCGTTTTTTTTTCTATTATGTTATTATTATGTTTGTTAACAAAAATATAAACAAACTGAAGAAAAGGGAAGAACATTGGTGCCAAACGAATGTGTATCCTCATTCATCCTGATATTTTTTGTGTGAAATCTACGTCTTTTAGTCTCAAAACTACATGTTGTGGTCCTTCTTTTATGTATTGCGTTATAACGTTTTGTGAAAAATCTTTATGTGATGGAGAAAAATGGATGTCATTTTCAGATTCAGCATACAGGAATTACTGTAGAACATGTAACATTTTCAAGACAATAAAACCATCGCAGGCCTGTGTTATTAAACAATCACAAGTCTGTAGATCAAATCACCATTAAACAGCTTCTATATTGATTGAAAGCTAATCTAATTAAACTCTTTAAAATATACAGTCAAGGGTTTACCTATTAAAGAAATACATGCATTCTTTGCAAATAAAATATTGATGAGTTAAAACAAGTCATATTTAAACCTCTAATTTGAACGAATTATGTTTGAAACATGGCTTTGTTTATAGCGGATTCGTTTAAAATGATTGCTTATCCATTAGTTCGGTAAATTAGTTTAACTTCAGTATGATGTTTGAACCGTTTTACTTTAAACATCAGATAATCTGTAAGTTACTGAATGTATCCACTTTTCCCAAAGAGGCCCAATTTAACAATAGTTTGAGTAGGTATAAGGTATCTTTTGGACAAACGATTGGGGTATGAGATGTGAAGATGTTGAGGTATCAGACTATAAACGAAACATTAAGTTGTTTTAAACAGTTAATAGGCACTCTCTGTTCCACTTAGCATGAACTACATTATACGTTCGAATCATTTAATTGTACTATCTTGTGAGTTCGTCTTATGTAGGCTAAGATAATTATAATAATAGTTTAATTCAAAGAAAGCTACGAGGAAAATCAAACGAACTCAAAGCGATTGTGTGAATGTAATATAAAAGGGAAGTCATTATGTACATTACAAAATATTCCAGTATTTAAATACATGTATACATGAAAACACTGAGCATCATCTCAGATTTACTGTTAAGTGATAAAAACACCAACGATGAAAGATTACTAGCTGTAGTATATGGATGTCTTTCTATGTAAAAACAATTATTCTGTTAAAAACAAAACTCATAGCAGATACACGTACAATTGCCTAATACGAATTAAGAGTATTTCCTTCCAAAGAAATCTTAGTATCCATAATGAAAAGAAATGTCATGGCCAGTAGGAAAAATATCTTTGAGCTTGGAAATTTAATGCTAATAGTGGGAATAAATAATTATTTTTATAAAAAAAACATTTAAATATATTAGCGAAAAAAAAAACATCTCAGTGTTATGAGACCTCACAAATTAAACGTTTCAAAACATGAAAAGATTTGAATCAGTTGTGACACGAAACAACCAAATAAAGTACCAGGCTTAATATTAACTAAAATAGGCTCGATAGAGAAAATATCAGAATCATCTATAAAGTGAAACATCTAATTAGAGTAAATTATCAGAACCAGTAATAAGTAGAAAAACCTTGACAGAGGGAAATGTCAGAGACAACTATGAAATCAAACATCTAAAGAGAACAAAAATAAAAATAACTCATATAACCTTAATAGAGAGAATCTTAAAATAGATTTTGAAGTAAAAAGTAGAAACTATCAATCTTGAAAATGAAACAGAGGGAATCATCAATAGCCACGGTTCTTGAAATTCTTTTAGGCAGGGTTAGAGTAAATTAATGTATGAGATCATTTTTCCCCCTTTTTATCAGCTATGTTTTTATGTGTCAGAAATACCATGCGTAAAGCCCACGTGTACCCGATTCGATTTTATTATTCATCAGGATCTCTATCAGCCTACTCTCAAATTGAAATTATTTAAGGTAAGATTAGAATAAATTAATGTATGAGACCTTGGGCGTGGTCAAATACATCAATCTAAAGGGCTTGACCTCCTGAGTCCAAAACTATAATTAGATCTCAAATCGGTCAAGAGATTACGAAGCTATGAGCTAAAAGTTTGAACTTGAAAAACTAAGAGCCATTCAATAAGCCGTTATGCCGCGGATAAAAATCAGTATCGTTAAATGTTAATACAAAATAATGGCATTAAAACCGTTAATATTAAATAAATTTAGTCAAGAAAGCTTTAGTAAAAAGTATAATTGTACAAACACGTATAAGTACAATGAACGAGATAAATAACATGAACCACACACGAAAGAAGTTGAAATCATTGTGGAAAATCAGCAGTTGTGTTTTGTTGAAATTGTAATTTAGAACGATAAACAAATAACAATTTTTCTGTTATTAACTAAAAGAGAATTAAACATATTTTATTTTTTATAACACACGAAATAACGATGAAGAAAAGTTTTGAAAGTATGAAAACAAGAGTTTGAGGAAAATCAGCTATGTAGAGAATATATAAAAAATTGGAAAAAAATGAAGCAATAACGAAATTAAACGTTAGCCAAAAGACAGATTTTTTTTTTAAATCAAGAACAACACGGATAGAAACGCCTTTCCTCAAGTGAGTGTAAAACAAAATAGCAATTACAATTTGGCACTGAGCTGAAGAAGGGTTTCTCTGTATTAATTGCACCACAACGATTTTGGTGAACTAGCTGCAGAGTGAATGCAGGAAGAGCTGATCATAAGCTTACAAATATCCATGCTTATGATGTTTTCAGGGACAGTTTCTTATCTCCAAAAATCTCCTTTGTTATTTTTATATATTATACTTCTGTTTGTTTAAGAATTTTTCTCCCTCTTAATTGTTTTTTCTGTGTTGATTGATGATAAGTCGTGGTAGAAACTGGTGATCATTGGTTTCCTTGTACTATAATGGTCAAAAGTATTTTCGTCTCCACAGTGTATTCTTTTCCACAGTTGCATAACACCATATACAACATTCTTGAGGCAATTTTAGTCCTGCCAGAAGCCTCCCAGTGGCATAGCGGTATGTCTGAGGAGTTACAACGCTAGAATCCGGGTTTCGTACCCGTGGTGGGCAGATCACAGATAGCCCATTGTGTAGCTTTGTGCTTGATTCCAAACAAACCTAAAACCTGCTCAGAAACTGCTTGAAGGTGTTTGATCAGTAAAAATGTTGTTAGAACTATTTGTTTCTGGCATATTCTAACGATATTAAAATAAGTTTCTGGAATGTAGGGTAGATCCTGCTTTCGTTGATCGAGTTTCAATTCCTTTCCCACCAGTTTTGTCAGATATTAATTTTCAAAAATAAATACAGCAGTTAAATCGAACAAGGTACAAACATATTAAACATACACATATAGATACACATTACAAAAAGATATATGATCAATTTTTCGCTTTTGCTCGTATGTTGAGGTAGAATGTCAACTAGACTTTTATTTGTTTCTCAGAAAGTATTTTTTCAACCTATTTTAATTATACGCATATATTTTTAAAATTTACAACTGGGATTCCTCCAATAGTTTAAGATATTCATTTGTTTAAACAATTTTTATAGGTGTTTAGGTTCAGCTTCAATAAGCTGAGATCACAAATTTCAAGGACTCTGAAAACTTTCAGGAAATGCATTGAAAGAAATGTCCATATACAAATATATAAATGGAGCAATATAAGAAACAATTTTATACAAGTTAATATCAAAACAATTAAAGAATTATTCACAGCCAATCAAAGACAATCATTAGAATCACCTCTAAAATTGTAGAAAGACGTATATTTTACAGAACAGATCAACAACTGGTTTGTTTTGAATTTCGCGCAAAGCTACACGAGGGCTATCTGTACTAACCGTCCCTAATTTAGCAGTGTAAGACTTCGAGGGAAGGCAGCTAGTCATCACCACCCACCGCCAACTCTTGGGCTACTATTTTACCAACGAATAGTGGGATTTACCGTCACATTATAACGCCTCCACGGCTGAAAGGGCAAGCATGTTTAGTGTGACGAGGATTCGAACTCGTGACCCGCAGATTGTGAGTCGAGCACCCTGGTCATGCCGGGTCATAGATCAACAAAGAAAATGAGAAAACATTTTGATGAAAGGAAGTGTTTATAAAGAAAAAATAATTTCTACTGAAGAAAACATTCTGTTAAAAATGAGAAAAACATCTATATAAATGTACTTATCAGAGACAATAGTAAAAATGTCCCAAACCAATGATATAATCAGAATGATTAAAAAATCATTGATACAAGAAATATTAGAGCTAACGTCGAAATTATCACCTCAATACAGGAAATAATAAGAATTAACAGAGAAGAGAAGTTATCTCATTGCAGCGATATATCGGAACCAATAATGAGAAGACGTGTTAATAAATGATATTATTAGGAAATAACTACAGGAAAGATCATCTCAGTAATAATAGAAATAAGGTAAACAATATATTCAATAAAACGAAAACTGGTCTTAGTAAAATAGATTATTATAACAAACAGCAAAGAAAAGTAGCTGAATACAAGGGAATATTATACAGAAGAAGTATTGAAAAAAACATGTACAGCAGTAGGAAAAAACATGTACAGCAATAGGAAAAAAACATGTACAGCAATAGGAAAAACATGTACAGCAATAGGAAAAACATGTACAGCAATAGGAAAAACATCTACAGCAACAGGAAAAACATGTACAGCGATAGGAAAAAACATGTACAGCAATAGGGAAAACATGTACAGCAATAGGAAAAATATGTACAGCAATAGGAAAAACATGCACAGCAATAGGAAAAACATGTACAGCAATAGGAAAAATACGTACAGCAATAGGAAAAAACATGTACAGCAATAGGAAAAACATGTAGAGCAATAGGAAAAACATGTGCAGCAATAGGAAAAACATGTGCAGCAATAGGAAAAACATGTACAGCAATAGGAAAAAACATGTTACATCTGGAATTATCAGCACCATCAAGGGGAAAAAAGTCTCTATAGACAGATATGTCAGATCAAACAAAATAGGTAAAATATTTGTATAATAATATTATAACTTATCAAAATCAATAATCAAGAGAAATGCCGGAAACAAATACCAAACGAAATGTTTTTACATGAATATTTTCAGAAATAATGATGTAAAAACAATTATTTAAAAGTATAGAATACTTTATGTTTTATACAGAGAAGTTCAAAATGTTTCTAACCAAGACTGATTAACCCAAACAACGAGCAAGTTTTATTTTAGATGTTACTATCATAAAAATTGTGTATATTGGTGAAAAGTCTTGCTATAAAGATTGTGTGTGTGTGTATGTGTCTATGTATGTCAGCATTCATCATTTAGGTTTGGCTGGCTCTATTATTGTATTTTTTACATGGTAACTGTAAACTGTCTGTCGGCGTACAGGGCCTATTTTGTTTTAAAATTTTTGTCATAGAAGGTGGATAAAATAAACCATGAAATAGAACACATTTCCACCTTTTTAAATATATTTTTGGCTTTCTTCACCCAGAGTTGACTGACTCGATTACTGTAATTTTTGTATGTAAACTGTCCGATGGTGGACATGGGCTACTTCGTTTTAGGATATGTATCCGAGAAGGGGGATAAAAACCACATTGAAATAGAGCATTTTTCTACTTTTTTATAGACAAAGTATACAATTTAATGAGAGCATTAGGAATTTAATAACAAAAGATAGGAGGAATGGGGACACTGTCTAACATCGTCCTTAATACAGTTTTTGCTTCCTTAGCTGTTAGTCTCAGCTAGTAAATATAATATTATATAATGCAAGTATATTCTTAGAGTCCGCCAATAACTCAGCGGAAAGTCTGCAGGCTTAAAAATCGGGTTACGATACCTGTGAGGGTACAAATGGAGATCGGGAGTTTTACATTGCAGTAATTTAGGGTGGTTTATTTCTACTTTAAGGTTTTATCTAAATATTAAGGGTAACTGCCTTCCCACAACTGGCTGCAGACAGCGAAAGACAGTAGGAGTTGAATCGTTATGGGTTCAAGCACTCAACTCCTAACCCTTAACTGATTTTCCTTAGTTGCTAGCTAGTTCGACATCGGCGTCTGGATATTGGCTGATAGATGGATATCCCCAACACGTTTGGTTGCTATGGCCACAGACATTATCCTTTATGAGTTTTAATGATGACAACAAGGATTGGTAACGGAAAAATTAATTTTGATTTTTGAGTCTTTTCTTGATGTTTTTTGATATTTATATATATTGTAGTAAGAGGAATGGATATTTTATAGTCATTTATATGCCAAGCAAATTAATAATCTCTCTTGCACTACTACTATATTTTTAAAATTTATTTCAGTTAGTATTCGATTGAAAAAATGTAAAAAAAAACAAAAACTTCCATATTTCTTAAATATTTATTTACAAGGCGCTCACTTTTCCGATTAACTTGAGTTACTCTCTAGGCAGATGTTGCTATCAAATCATCGTTAGATGCCATTGCAGGTTGACAACGACCATTGGTTGATGATGTAATAATGAACGTGACAGCTGCCTTTTGAAGCTCATCTATCATCGACATAGTCAAACTGTCATTACTTGTTACCAAAACTAATAATGGAGTGCTTCCCGCGGTGGGTTCTGTGTATCAGCATGTCGCTGAAGGAGGTCTTCAGTTTGTACTTTTTCATTACCTTCCACAGTAACTGACTGGCACGGTAATGTAAGTAAGATTAGTGTGGAAGTTTGATAGTTTTGTGCGCACAGATATGTATTCTTTATATATATATATATATATATATATATATACACTGTTCTCATTTTTTGCCATTGGTTACTAAGATCGTTATTGTTTTTACTCAGTGATGTCGAGGTCAGTTTATCCAGTATAATTTTGCAAATTATACTCACTAATGTCTTTATTTCACTAGGTGAGGAAAAACGAAAGTGTTACGTTGATGTAATTTTGTTTCTGTGCTAATTAAATCTATAAGAACAGTTGATGGGATAGAAAGCACTTAAAATCTCTATTGTGCGTGTGTAAGGAAGTCTTCATAACAATAAGTCAATTATTGAATTAAATACGTTTAGTTTGTTTGTTTTGAATTTCGCAAAAAGCTACACGAGGGCTATCTGCGCTAGCCGTCCCTAATTTAGCAGTGTAAGACAAGCGGGAAGACAGCTAGTCATAACCACCCACCGCCAACTCTTGGGCAACTCTTTTATCAACGAATAGTGGGATTGACCGTGACATTATAACGCCCCCACGGCTGAAAGGGGCGAGCATGTTTTGGTGGGACAAGGATCCAAACCCGAAATACGTTTAGTAAAGGCCGTGATTTGCGAATTAACAACGTTTCCTTTGAAACGTATACTTTTTTCGCCATTGCACCTGTCCTCAGATAAATTCACGTGTAATTTTTAGACCAATATGCAGACTGCCAAACTTCTTCAGGTTTAAGGACAAAATATCGTTTCTAACAGCATCAAACGTAGTTCGTGTCCTACGTGTAACTCTAGTTATGTTGGCTTTACCACCAGATGGCTAAAATCACGTGTACGAAAACATGCAAATGTATTAAATGACAACAAATCTTATAGAAAAGATCACGCCATACGAGGCTGTGGCATAGTAACACATTCATCTACATTTGATATCATGTCCAAATGCAGTTGTTAGGGAAGTCTACGTATCAAAACAATATTGTTATTTCGTAAATTAAGGACTTAACTAAAGGCAATTAATTTATCTATTGACTTATTTAAAAAACTTATCGCGTTTTTTAGTAAATACATATGTTGTTGTTTGTTATTAAGCACAAAGCTACACAAAGGGCTATCTGTGCAATGCCCACCACGGGCATCGAAACCCGATTTCTAGTAGCATAAGTCCGCAGACACACCACTGTGCCACTAGGGGGCTAAATACATCAGTGAAACAAGAGTTTGGAATTTGTCATCTTGCTTGGAATTGAACTTAGTATATCTTCAAGCACAGTTGTTGTTGTTGTTTTTTATATCCGCATGTTGTATTTCTTTCGCTATATTCCAGATAGCTCTAATAGTTATTACTGTAAAACTACGAATAACCTGTAACATATCTAGCACGTTTGAATGTATGAAAATTCTACGAATACATATTTATTATAAATAAGTAACTTTAAAAATGATGTAATACCGCTACAATTTGCTTAGGTGGTTTGTATAATGCTATTGTTTGATTTACAATGAAAAATTTCAAGTAACCGATAGAAGTCCTATTACATTTTTGTCAGCGTTTAGGAATAAAATAAATTAAACATAAGGATACAAAAACGACTAGGTAAGTAACAAAATCTCATAAACATGTAATTGCAGATCAGTTATAAATAAATAGATGATTTACATTACTATATATATATATATATATATATACAAATATTTATCTTTAAACTTTCCATTCAACTAGGAAATTTCTAAAATATAATTTGCTCAACATTATTTTTGCTGGTATGTTTGCACAAATTTGTTTGTTTTGTTTTTTTCATTATTTTTGCTGCTATGTTTGCACAAATTTGTTTTTTTCATTATTTTTGCGGGTATGTTCGCACAAATTTGTTTGTTTTTTTAATTATTTTTGCTGGTATATTTGTACCAATTTGTTTTGTTTTTTTCATTATTTTTGCTGATATGTTTGCACAAATTTATTTGTTTTTTAATTATTTTTTGCTGGTATGTTTGCACAAATTTGTTTTTTTTTTCCTATTTCGTTTAGTTCTTTTTTTTTTCTTTGCAAAATAAAATCGCCATATAATCTAATACATTTTTTTTTCGTTTTGAAATAGTTCTACAAAACAAGTAAAGAAGACAGAGAAATAAAGTCTCTTTACTCATGCCTGGTCGTGTCTTCCAATATGATTGGAAGCTGTCACTGAATAAAGATTAATACCACGTGCGTAACATGTCAATATACTGATGAGCCACAAACAAACAGACAAACATATCCACAAAAACGATGACGGCGTTGCAACGAGCAAACAATGGTTCTGCCATAGAAGTAAGTTAATGAAGGCCTGTTAAAAAAAAAAGTGGAAAGACTATAAGTTTGAGAAATTTTCTGGATCCCCCCTCAAAAAATTAAATATAACTTTAAAATCAAATCTGTAGGATTTTAATATGAAAATTAAATAGAAGATTTTTTTTTCCAAAAATGCGAACATTCGACTTTATAAATCGACATTCCAAACCTCATAATCATAATCTTTTCTTTTCTTTCTTTGTTAAGTATTAAACCAAAGAAAAAACTTTTATTATTTGTTTGTGTTGATAACACGTTATCGTATAGTTTTCAAACACAACCACCCCCAGTGGCACAGTGGTATGTATGCGGACTTAAAACGCTTGAAACCCGGTTTCGATACCCGTGGTGAGAAGAGCACAGATATGCCATTGTGTAGCTTTGTGTTTAACTTCAAACAAATCAAACACAGCCTTCAACTTTGGATGAGCTTATGAAAAAATATTTAGTTTAAATAATATTAAATCTACACGTCAAGATGTTTCACTGGATGAGGTTATAGACTTGTCAGAGTTTTCGAAACAGGATAACATTCGCATTTTCTGTAATTTTAAAAAAGAAGTTAACACAAAACAAATTGAAAAACTCTGATAACATACAGTTGTTGTTATTTCTTAGAGCATACCATTGAAAATAATGTAAAAAGGTAGCTCAGTTTTCAAAATATAATAAAAATACAATATAATAAAATATAATAGAAATACAATATAATAAAATATAATAGAAATACAATATAATAAAATATATAATATAATAAAAATATAATGTAATAAAATGTAATAAAAATAATAGATTTATAATGATGTTTGGTGTTTTACTATTCCTCTATTAACCTACAACATGCTGCAGTAAGCCAAATAACCCTAGCTACGCAAGTGAACTTTTGAGATACATAAGTTTCTTAGAATTTACATTTACTAGTTTACTAATAATTCTTCATCATATAGGCTTGTTTGAGTATTTCCATTGAAAGTGGTCAAAAGCCAAGCTAGTGAAGGCTGATGAATTTGCTCTATAATCATCAAAACTATATTTTCATAACTGACCGTTTCACCTAGTATCTGAAACGACAATATTACCACAACATTCTTGCTTCATGAACACGTAGATATCAGGCAAGTCGCCCACTGAAGCTGGTATTTTGAGCTCTACAACACAGCAAACCACCTGAGAGTCAGAAACAATCATACTTCGCCATCGACTTCAGATGCAAAATATCACACGTAACAGTGGATTCTGAAACATAAATAAATTATAGAAGTCTAATTTATTAACAATTAATTTGAATAACATGTTAGACTTTTACCTAAGATACTAAGGTATAGAAATAAAAAAAAATGTTATTGTTCTTTGGAGCTTTCAGTACACAAAACTGAGTGATGATAACCTTTCTATTTTCACTAGTTTAGTGAAACCATGCCCGGTTTCTTAATTTGCTTAGTTTTAGTTGTATGAAACAAAGCATCTTAAATTGTATCACGGTTTTTATTTTTCAAAAAAGATTTACCTTCTATATTGTATTACTTTATCAAAAATGCTTCAAATAAAACCTCTTAATCTGGTTTACAGGTAATGACCATTCTGATGATTTTATTTCAGATATTTGTTCTTACAAAAGATGTTTATACCGATTAGGACTAGGATGTAGCATTTTTTGACATAAACATTACACGTTTATCATCTTGATGATCCCCACTGGATCAGCGGTAACTTTTCGGACTTACAACGCTAAAAATTTGAAGTTCATTTCCCTACAGTAGACAGAGTGCAGATAGCTCATTGTGTAGTTTTGCGCTAAAAACAATACCAACACATCTTAGGGAACTGTTCTTGTTCTTGTTAATATATAGCAATAATTGCAAAATATAAATAAACCGTCAAATATATTTCTATCTGTGTTAAATCTCTTGAATGCTATTATTTTTTTGTCTTTGTAGAATTGATTAATTACATTGAGAAACTATATTCTATCGTAAGTACAAATTAAAATGTGTAAACTGACTGTAGTTTCTTAAGCTTAATTTTGGGTTTGGGGGCAGAAAGTTACTAAATTTAAATAAGTTGTTAGTTGTGTACTTTATGTAGTTTAAATGAAACATCTATTATATTTAACTATTTTTCTGTAACTCAAACAAAACTAATATAATTTCAATGCATTTCTAAATTTTAATTTTCTTGAACTCCGGTACACCATTTTAGGAATACCAAACCTTTCTATTGTCACCAGTTTAGATCATGCTTGGTTTCTCATTGATTTGCTTAGTTTTAGTGATTTCAAAAATGATCATTTCCAGTCGTTGGTCAGATTTTTCACATGATAAGATAGATCAGATATAGACTTTTTTCTTGCTGGTTATTACTTATTTTATACTATTGACTTCTTTTTTATTTATGAGTGAGTCGCTTTCCATTTCGATTAACTTAAGCATTGATTTACATAAATAGGTCCCTGATCGTTGGTTAATATTTGTTGCTCATACACTCAGTAAAGACCGAAAGGATCGAAATATACCAAAAGGCTTAACAGATAATAATTAGGTATGATTGAAACGCTGCAAAGTAGTGATTCTGCAAGTGTTAGGAAGGCGTCAGTTTATCTAAGAAAGATATAAATTTTAGAAATTTCCAAGAAAAAATGCTATATAGCAAGTATTCATTGTTTATACAGAGTAGGAACACACACACAGACATACATTAATTGTTCGAAAACACAGTAGATCCATTACGTAAAAGATCGATATGGATAAAGGGGGTTTCTCCCTTTTCGTTTTCGGGAGAGAGGGGGTTAATATAATGGTTGTAATGATTGATATTAAGTTCGTTACCATAATGTGATTCCAGTCTCATTTTCATTATTTTTGTGACTTTTGTTTTCACAAATATAAAAACCTGCTAAACACGTTGGTAAGATAATTTGTTTAATTTTTTCGCTTAAATCAGATTGAGGTGTTTTCTAAACCACTCTTTTATAAAGTTCAGTAAAAGTAACTTTAATTACAAATATCTTGATTGGTTTGTTTGTTTGTTTGTTTTTGATTATGCACAAAGCTACACAAGGGCTATCTGTGCTCTGCCCACCACGGGTATCGAAACCCAGTTTCTAGCATTGTAAGTCCGCAGACATACCGCTGTGCCACTGGGGGGCCTTGATTGGTTTAAAAGCGGTGTTATTTTTCAAATGGCCCGGATCTAAATGGCGTAAGTACAGAGAAGAGATAACTTTTAAGTAAGAGTGCAAGAAAATTGGTCAAAATATTTTTACGACGAATATTAAGTTTAAATGTTTATTGTTTGCACTTTTTTCCGAATTATGGAAGAAGACTTTGAATACGTAATGTATGGTTGAACATCAGTTTTCGTACGTCGCAGCCAAGCATAGTTAATTGTGTGATCTTACAAGTGTATAAATCCCAATACACCAGGGTGACTGACAATCCTATAACATTTTGTTTTTTTTTGTTTGAAATTAAGCACAAAGCTACACAATGGGTTATCTGTTCTCTGCCCACCACGGTATCGAAACTCGGATTCTAGCGTTGTAAGTCCGCAGACATACCGCTGTGCCACTGAGGGGCATCCTATAACTACTATCGACTTGTCGTGCTTTTAAATATGTTATGAATACCGTGTATCAAAAAAAGACGATTATTACGGTGAAGGTAAAACAACACTGTAATGGTTTAATTTTTAATGCGTGTATTAATCAGTCTACTGAGCCCTAAAACAAACATGAACATATAATGAAACACATTTCTGAAAATATTTATTTTATATATTTCTTTATTTCAAGAGACAAATAATCAATTACCTTCATAATTTTCCGGTGGGTGTATTCTGAAAAATGGAATTAAAATTTTCGATCTGAAAGATGTATTATACGCCCATGAAATAAACAGCCAGGTTAATTATCCTAAGAAACTGACATACCCGTCACTAAATTTTAACTGCTGATCAAAGAGAAGACATCCAGTCAAGAGCATTTGATGCCACTATTCGTCTATTTGAACCCAATAACGGAATTTACTGTAATTTTTATATAGGACCACATCTACCTGGAAGTGCGGAACACGTTCAATAACATAGGTCTCGAACCCTGAACCCTTCAACACGCACCTACCTCGGGCTTCGCAGGAATTGGCTAGGGTGGCAAAAACTTTGGATGTTGGAGGACTCGTATTCCTCTGTGGTGAAAATATACTTAAATTCTTGCAACAGTTCCTATTTCTTGCTAATACCAGATCTACTGGTGTCAAGTGATAAAACAATATTTATATTGTGGCACTTCCATGAAGTTTCTTAGAGCTGATTTATATTTTATCACATAAAATAATTTTTGCATCATTTTTGCATCAATGAATAGGTTATATACGCTAATAAAAAAACATTTTTAGGACATGAATTAGCTAATAATTATTATTCAGCTCATCTGATCCATTACCATATATATCAAGCATTTAACAATTGTAGAATTAACTAATATATTTTCTTTTAAAAATATTCATACTATAAAAACCTATGATAAATTCAAACTGCCTTATTATACCTTAAATTCTATAATACAAAAAATATATTATACATTCTAGTTGTCCGTAAAAGTACATTCTGCTGTAATCCAGTACCTTAAAAAATGTCCTACTTTCCTGGTTATTGCCAATTTTAGTCTACTTCCGCGTTTGTATTTGCTTATTTGGACACATATAGCATCTTGGAACTTGGCTTTTTTAAGTTTCGATCCGACGTTTCTATAAGAATACAGAATGGTAATTTTATAATTACTTTCTTACATTTGGTAGGCTTAGGAAAATGACGCATTCTGTATATGCTACTTTTATGTTGTTTTTTTTATATCAGTCATAGTCTAGGGTAGTTCTATGAAGTAAATCAAGTGTTTTGCGCTGTCATTGGTATTCGTTGTTCAGTCATGTCTTCAACCATATTGACAATCTCCTCTTTTCTCCTTAACATTAACTGTTAGAGTGTTTACCAATCGAATCCTATCATTCCTACTGCTGTTTCGGAGGTAACTTACTTACGAATATCTCTTATATATATATATGTATATTTGAATAATTACTAATCTATCTCAAAGTTGTGTTATTTAGATTCTAGTGCCATCTAGTGATGACTGTGTATTTAAATACTGATGTTTGATTACTTATTCTTAGCTTTGCGACGACATGTATAGTTTCATAATCTTCTGTACAGTGATATAACCAAAACAGTTTCCTTCTGGAAAGTATCTGATAACCGAATTGGTAGTGAATAAAACATTATTACCTAGCTTATCTCTTATTGTTACGTTTGCTCTGAATAACTTAACACAAGAGACGTGGGAACTATTCTACTAAGCCTGATTTTCTGTCTTCTTTGGTGGTTAAGTGCCTCAATTTTGATTTTCAAAGATAATAATTCCGAATTCGAGAAACATAATTTTAATAAAAATATATAGGATGTAAGTAATTTTATGCAAACTTGTATATGAAAATCAGTATAAAAATCTATGCTTGGGGCTCTATTGGTATAATAAGAAAATCAGTATAAAAATCTATGCTTGAGGCTCTATTGGTATAATAAGAAAATCAGTATAAAAATCTATGCTTGGGGCTCTATTGGTACAATAAGAAAAATCAGTATAAAAACCTATGCTTGTGGCACTACTGGTATTGAGAAGTTGTTTTAATTTAGGTTTTGTTCTTCAGGAGGTTTTTATACATATTAAGTAGCAGATTCTCCTAAGCTGGCGTATAGATGAATGACGTCACCGCTTGTTCTTTGACAATCTGGACAAAAGAATCGAGAAGCTTGAAAGATCTTATGTCCTCTGCTTTCTTAAGATAGAGATAAAAATTCCATTCTTTAGTAAAGGTTTCATTTAAATTGCCGTTCACGACAGTATTACAAACAAAGAATAGGGCTTTCACTGGCATTGGGCTTCTTTCTTTTTAGTGTTATAAAAAAGGAACCATTCTTAGCCTAAGCTGAGAGCTCTCTCCGTTGTTTCTCATACATCACTGCTGTCAGTAACACACTCCCCACTCCGATACGAGATCTCACACATCCGCCTTTCAACATCAAAGAGGCGGGTTTTCGGCACATAATCGTTACGAACCTTATAGGATTTTAGCCAATCAGAATATCCCTCTCAAACCGGCTATGCATTCATGCGACGGCCTTATAAGTCGGCCTACCTAGTTTATTGGGTGCTCATGTGTCGCAGTGCGCGCATTACAAAATCATTTTGAAGCCAACTCGAGCTTTTGTATAATTCATAGCAAAGAAACTAGAAATTCCCCGAAAAGTGTTTGTGCTGAAATGCCAGTAATCAGGACAGTATAAACAGGAGACTTTTTTTGAGTGTTTCAAATATCAGAAACTGCGAGAAGTTAAAATGTGTGCCTGAACGGCTTCGATTAGAGCGACATGTATCCGAATGTCATAGCGCAACCCGTTTATCCAACATTACTAAGATGTCCGATCGCCACAGTGTCCCTTCCAGCAACCATTCAACCACCGTCTTCCCTTTCTCCGTCTGGGTCGCCTCCTTCAAACAACTCTTTTTTGGTGGAAAACCTTTTAAGGGACCGTGCCGCCGTTGCTGCTGTCGTAGGTCACCACGGGCCGTTTCTCGCTCGTCCCGTACCGTTATGTCCTTGCACGGGAGGCAGCTTAGACATCTCGTGCTCAGCGTGCACAGGTTACACCACGTGCTCAAACATCGGCACAGAATCTCTGTCGTCAGTAAAACGTTTTGAAACACTTTCGTCAGATAATAAACGCAATGATCCACAGCAGTTAAAGTTTGGTGTCAGCGCTATATTATCTCCCACTACAGAGAAAATTGTTACCAGTCGGTCCATTCTATCAACAGGTAAGTTTTTAACGTAGCCGATCCATTCCATCAGTAGGTAAGTTTTAACGTGACGTTTAACTGCAACTCGTTCACAGAAAATAATGGCGAGAGTATGAAACTGTGAGCTACAAAATAACGATCTTTTAAGGGGAATAATTTATGTGTGCTTTTGACATGTCTGTTTGTTTGTTTTGAATTTCGCACAAAGCTACATGAGGGCTATCAGCGCTAGCCGTCCCTAATTTAGCAGAGTAAGACTAGAGGGAAGGCAGCTAGTCATCACCACCCACCGCCAACTCTTGGGCTACTCTTTTACCAATGAATAGTGAGATTGACTGTGACATTATAAAGCCCTCAGGGCGAGTATGTTTGGTGGGATGGGGATTCGATTTGACATGTCGCTATAAAGTGTCTAGCAAAATATCATTAGTGTTAAACATGTTTTTCAGGTCATAGAAAAATAAACATTATTTTAAGCAGGACATTTTACTCTTTAATTTTTACACACACCACTCGTTATATTTACAATCAATTTAAAATACACTTAAAATACACGTAGTTTTCTTCCACTACGTGTATATTCTTAAAGCCTTAATCTCCTTCATGAATGTCTTATCAGTCTTTAAAGACCACCCATCATTGTTTTATTTTTTTCCAAATGGTAAAATCGATTCTGCACATGTGTGGAAATGTTAAGCAGCTTAATTAGTGTTGTGATATAGGTCCTTTTGTCACTTTGCTATTAGAAGTGAGTGTTTCATAAAATGAAAATAGGAACTATATAAGTAGAATATCTGGATACAGGTCTGTGTTGCATGCTCTAACACTAGAAAATACAGTATTCCATTGCATACTGTTAATTTTTAAGAGTGTTACACAGGTGTGTGTTGTACACTATAGTGTTGAAAAAAAAAAGAACTGTGTTGCATTTTCAAAACTAATAGTGTTAAAGTTTGTTTAGGAAATTCGCGCGGGGCGAATTAAGAGCCATCTTCAGTAATTGTCCTTATGTTTGTATGGATAAATTAAAGAAAATACAGCTAGTCAACAGCTCCTACCGCCAACTATTATTAATGCGATTTGACCGTCTCTGGTATAACGGACCCAAAGTGCTGAGTGCGTTCTTGCAGCAACGGGAATAGTGTTAAAGACTTGTATATTCTACACACTATGAAAATGAGATTGAGTAGGGATGTATCAGTTTTATTTTTCATTACATATACACACATATATATATATAGATTATTTTACATTGTTTGCTTAAAGTATAGATTAAAGACTAACTTAAATCTACCTAACTAGCCGTACCTTGTGAGATATTATTGGGATTATGGCCGAAAATATCGCTAATAACGAAGATAACAAATTGATGAAAAATGCGTTCTAATCGGTATATTAAATTAGATTTAATCACTATTTGGTTATTTTTATATCTGATAAGTGTTTGAAGTATTGCTTTGAATAGAAGTTATTTATAATAGGAGACAATTATGTACGGGAAGATATAATCATACTCTGATAGTGGAAAACAGGAGTGTTTTGTATACTCTGAAATTACGAGCTACATAAACACAAGCTACACATTTTGATAATTAAAGCCTGTTTTGTTTTCCACATTCTGAGAATGTGTTGCACAATGAATATATTTAAATATACATCATATAGATAATTTAACAGTAGCTTAAAATATTCCTAATTATCTCAAAAACGAAGCTAAGTACAATTAATATCTCGTGGCTGGACCTCGTATTAGGTTAATGTTTTTGGTTAACACTGATTTATTAAAAATCACTCACGAATTTTGTATCTTATAGAGGGTGTCTGTATATGTGAAATCAAAGAGATCCGTTTAGATATACTACTGTTATGTAGGTATTAAAACACCGGAATATCACGCAACAAACGTTGTTTGGCTATTCACTGCGTTTGCTACATTAATGAATCTTGGAGAAGTGTCAATTTGTTGCTGCTATGCCGTCAGGTGTGTGGGAAGATAAACTATTTAGGGAGCGTTGGTTGAATAGCATTAACACATTTTTCTGTTCCCATCTGGAATATATACATGTGTTTTTAAAAGGTCGACTTGCTGACACGTCCCATAATACGTTTGAATGAGCAGTTTAGAGATGTACTGATAAGATAATGTGAACTTGTAGAATATTCTCTGACCTTTAAGTCATCTGCATATGGTTTGAGTTATTTGAAAGAATGGGATATGCTGCAAATTCTAGACAGACAGAAAAACCGAGGTACGGACGGACGGACAGAAAAATACTTAAGTATTGCCTTTAAATAAAAATTGATTTTAAAATTAAGATGTACTTCATGACGTGTTAGCCGTGGATAATATGGTTATCATTACGCTCCCCCTGAAGCTGTTAAGGCTAGGTGTGACACTTAATTATCCACCCTTCCTAACTGTATCTCACCGAGGATGACCCAAAATGAGAAAATATGAAAAATATACCGATTTAGAAACAGGAGCCGCAGCCCACCTGATAGGCTATCTATACTTCACGTGCGCCAACAAATTACATAACTGTTGATTCATGGGATGTTGCCCTCCCCCCCTCCTGATCAGAAAATAAACGCGCTTTGGGCTTGTTATCCCCATGATGACGACGAACTTTATCTCGTTGAAGTCTGGGGGCTTCATCAATCTTTTTATGTGTGGTTGACGACTTAATTGATGGGTAAACACATACAGATAATTCAATTCACTAGTGAACGTCTAACTATATATTAGAAAAAATAATTGAAAATGGCGAGTTTGTGTTGCGATCTATTAGTTTCATTAAGATATGATAAAAGTGACGTTTTTTTACGTCTTGCACCACCTACAACAGTCTATGTAAATTTATCAAACATTTAGTTACACAAATAAATGGATCCTCTTTCTGACAAGATGATAAATAATGCTTATGGATAATCTGTAAATGTATCAGAAGTTATAATTACTTTGGTTGATAACTACATATAGAGATTTTATAGTTTAAAGTGTTGAATGTACTACCGTATAGTACGGTGTAATAAAACTGACTGCTAATGAGTTGATTCCGAAGACTTAATAAAGTATGTATATCAATTTTCTAAGGAACTAAAATATTTTAATTTTATAAACTTGTTTTCAAATAGAACATGTTATTACAATAATAGCCCATATACAACAAATATATATATATATATATATATATATATGTATACATGGATGTATAGGTAGCTAAACTTACTTGAAAAACAATCAATCCTTGCACTTGAATAGTGATTTTCTCTGTCATTCACGATGTAATATATATATATATACATGGATGTATAGGTAACTAAACTTACTTGAAAAACAATCAATCCTTGCACTTGAATAGTGATTTTCTCTGTCATTCTCGATGTAATATTTCAGAAGTGGAATATTAAAGCAATCGATGTATATATAATTTCACATCAAAAATCATTCAGTTGACTCATTATAACTTCGAGAAGCTTGTTAACTGATCGATGAATGTTAGGTGTTTTGTTCTATCATAAATAATGTAGTTATATATTTTTAGGAGTTATTTGTTTTGGGAAAATGTAGAATTCAATTCATTAAGGTTATTTCTCCAATCTTTTCGTGACATTAAAACAAACCTTATCTTTTATCAACTGTTTGCCCCTGAAGAAGAAAGGACCACCTTTTGAAAGCGCTCGGGTTATAGGGTTTTTATTCATTTTCTCAACTGAGATATTAGATTTTCATTCCTCGATTTATAAGTCAATCTTAGGATAATATTTAGTTAAAATTTCCCAGTTACAGTTGATTTTTAAGGAAATGTATATGTTTCTGAACAGGTTAAACTAAGTATGGTTGATTAAAGTTAAATGGTTGAAAGTATTCTAGAACATCCTTTCATATCAAAAGAACAAATCAACTAAAGCCTGATGATGAAAACCTCCAGACTAACATTCTTATCAACTTTTATGTGCAAAGTAAAATGGAGTATAATAATTTTGAACCTTAAAAAAATCGAACCTGAACAACAACAGTCCAAAACCATCTTTTCAAATACATGCAATTTTTCATTCAAATGTAAGTGGAATTGTTTTTTTTTTACTAAATATCTGATGGAGAGGAAATGGTGCTTTCACTGATAATTGGTTATCTTTGTTTAAAACCTGTATAAGCAGATCCACTTTTTAAGATGACTTTCTATCGAGATGTGTTACAGAGATTGAGTATAAAAAATAATCAGTGAAACTTTGAGGAACCAAAATTAATCATATAACTCTTCATATAATCGTACTCTGTTTTAGGACTTTCTTCGTGCACCAAATAGGATAGTAAAGGATTACTTCAGTTGAAAGAAATGTTGCTTTAATGACAGTATGTTTTAAACGTGAGTTAGTTTTGATTGTACATAAATAATTTATATAACAAGCTTTATTTACTCTTATTTTTTTTTTCATATTCTGTTCCACATTTCAGAAGTTACACGAAAAGGAATATAACTAGATGTAAATGTTTTGAAAAACGTGTGCAGGAATAATCTCAAATTTCGTACGAACACTGTGGATCAAACCCGAATAATATTTTTCATATTATCATAAAACTTTAAAGCTATTAAGACAAGCGTAAGGTTTGACTTTTCATGATATCTAACTTCACAGTTATCGAGCTCAAAAACAATTTTTTAGTTACTAACCTACAAACTGCTATAATGCAAATGCAAGTTCCTTACATAAAGTTAAGCCAAAATGACAAATTATTTCGATCTGTTGTTTATATCTTAAACCGTACTCTTGTTTGCATTTAAAATGATATTCTTTTTTATAAAATGAACACCAAGTTTATATCACAAATCTTATATATCTATATATGCTATATATATATATATATATATAAATCTTTATATTTTTGGCAAAAATATAAACAAGTAACTCCAAATGTTATGAGGGTAGATCGTGCCAAGCCTTGAGGTTAATGGAGGAGGATCGTGCTTAGCTTAGTGGTTAGCGCTCCTGACCTGGTGGTTAAAAAATGCCGTATTCACTTTGAGGTCGTGGGTGCGTTATAAGAGTGATGGTCTGTTCCTCTATTCGGTCAGAGAAACGCAAGAGTTGGCGGTGTTGATTAGCTGCCCTCTATATAGTCTATTAATTTAAATTAAAGACGACGTTGCTTTAGGCGAAATTCTGAAGCACAAAAAGTTCAAAACACAAAACAAGGAATTTCTACTGTGGTTATCTGAAACAGGATGCAAGTTCGGATGCAGAGTACAGATAACTCATTGTGCTTAACAACAAACAGTATCGTAAATGAAAGGACATGACGCTTAGAAACAATTTAAATCTATATAGAAAAATCCGATAAATATCGGTTGCTTTCCTTCTACTTGGCAGTTCACAGTGAGGGTCGGCAGCAAATTGCGTTAGCAGCTTTGTCATAAACAGAACAAACCTTTTAAATCCATGCCACACTTGATATTATCGAAATATTTGGAACAGAACAAACCTTTTAAATCCATGCCACACTTGATATTACCGAAATATTTGGAACAGAACAAACCTTTTAAATCCATACCACACTTGATATTACCGAAATATTTGGTAAAGCACTGAGCTATATAATTATTTTTCTTTTATTCCGGCTTAGTCGTTTCGAAAAACAAAATGCATAATTTTGCCATATGATGTATACTTTACTATAAACGAAACCTTATTATTATTGTAATGATTTGTTTTGTGGCTATGACATATGACGCTATGGTTTAACTTATTACACATAAACCTTTAATATTGATAATGAAAATTGATCCAGTCAACAACTGGCCAGTGTTTCTTGATCTTTTCTTTTATTGGTTCTATGCTATTCAGCCATCTTTATCAATTTACTTACTATGGTAATCCGTATAATGTATTTACATGTTATCCCCCTTTTCTTGCAGCTGAAGTGTTGTCATTAGTCTTAATAGTTATCAACGTGACTAACTTGTCTATCGTGATATTTGGATACTTTAGCTAACAAAATGATATCTCAATTTATGTTAAATTTATTGAATCTTCTGTATAAACAATTAGTTCAACTTAATGAATCCTTTATATAAACAATTAGTTTAACTTACTGAATCCTTTATATAAACAATTAATTCAACTTAATGAATCCTTTATATAAACAATTAAACTTACTGAATCACCTATATTAATGCTTAAAGTTATTGAACCCTCTACATAAATATTTAGTTAAACTGGTTGGATCCTCAATATAAACAATTAGTTTAATTTACTGAATCCTTTATATAAACAATTAAACTTATTGAATCATCTATATTAACGCTTAAAGTTATTGAATCCTCTGTATAAACATTTAGTTGAACTGGTTGAATCCTGTATATAAGCTTTTGATGTTATTTAACAGCATTTTAAGGTGGACGCCTCACTTTAAGAGAATGAAAAAGGTATTTTCAAGGAATCTGTTTAAGATGTAACTTGAAAATATCAACATCTTTTTTAAAACTTAAACAAAGGTGTTGATCCGAAAAATTCTGTTGTAAAGTATCTTTCTGTATAATTATAAATGTTTTTGTATCATTATAGTATAGCACAGCGCGATATTTTGACTAGATCATTCTAACCATATCTTACCTTTAGTCTTTACGTAAACGAAGTGAAACTTTGGATTATTAATTGTTGTCATTGTTTTGTCAAATGCAACAAATCTTTCTCCAAGACAATGCGCTAACATTATTACAGAACGATTGTTTAAAATAAAACTTTTGAAACATCTAAAGACTTGGAGAAAGGGTGGTAAACATAACGATTCTGTTATTTTTTCCTGTTATGATCATTAACCTGAACGAATACGATGGCCAAGTGGTTAGGGCGCTCGACTAGCAACGAATCTCCGTTCCACCAAACATGCTCGCCCTTTCAGTCGTGGGGGCGTTATAATGTGACAGTCAATCCTACTATTCGTTGGTAAAAGAATAGTCCAAGAGTTGGCGGTGGATGGTGATGACTAGCTGCTTTCGCTTTAGTCTTTCACTGCTAAATTAGGGAAGGCTAGTGCAAATAGCTCTGGTGTAGCTTTGCGCAAAATTCAAAACAAACCAGTGATAACACAGTATAAATATGGAATGGTCAGAATATAGCACTAGCCAATACTGAATGATTCTAGTTATTTCTCTTCTAGATGTAAGCAAAAAGGGATGATATTTGTTATACGTAAACCTAAAAGAAGAATTATCCACTTTATTAGTTATGTATTGCAAAACAACAGAGGGCATATTAATGTTGCATCACGGAATCTAACAAATGTACCAAGTGCACGCCATCCCGAGGATCGTTTAGACACGCTTCTTGATACACTAACGCCAAGTTCAAACGAAACACGAAACACTGACATAGGTAAGAGACATTTGATAGAAGAGTCCAATTTTTGAAAGAGCTCGAGCTTCTGTGTCAATTTCAGTATATGCTTTTTTCAATGGGGTACTGAATTTGTGGACCAAAGGCCCAACATTTCCAGAAGCAAGTTACCCCACCTTTTAATTTCCATTACAATTTTTGAATATTTTTATTAAATATCTAAACACATTTTTCCTATATTCATGAAGAAGAAGCAAAGTGCATTCTTCGAAAGTTGTTGCATGTATACTGTAACATTAATGACAAACTTGAGGTTCTATTAAATACCTCATATTGTAGTTAAAAGTAATGCTGTTGATATTTTACTTAATTTACTCAATGTTACTTATAATTTTTGCAAAATTACGACGGTGTTCTAATTATACGAATTTACTACTTTAAGTATGCAGAGGTAACTAATTGATATTTTAAACGGATTTTCCATCATGCTTAACTTACTTTTTAACCATCATACATCAAATCTGAACAAAAAGAATATGAGAAATATCAATGATGATTTTTGGAACGTTCCTATTTTCTTTTTGTAAATCTTGAGAAAATAATCTTTGAAGATTCAACAGTTTTATTACATCCATCGACATAACGACAGCTGTATGACACATACTACTAGTTTTAAATATTTCATATAGATTTTAAATCATACGTTATTTTTCTAAGTTCCTTTTAGGACATGTCTGAAAAACACAGTTATAAATCAGCTGAAGTTAGACCATAACTGTGGGAACTCCAATGATTAATTTAATTTGATGACTGATATATATACTGCCAAATCTGAGAAGCTTGGAAATATGATTGGAATTTTTTCAGTACCAGTATATACAGCTTATTAATAAGTGAATTATATATATATATATATATTGCTTCTCTTAAATTGAATTTACTGAAATAACATTTTTTTTTAGTGAATGTCAAGTTAACGACACTGCACTCCTGATTTCATAGTCTATATATATATATATATATATTTCCCATGTTAATCATGAGAGTCATACATCATCATTTAATCATTATATTTAAGAATATTTATTTATTTAAAAATATTTATTAGTTATATTTGGGGAAATTTACAGTCTTTCCATTTTTTTTCCTTTTTCGTAGCGCTCTCTTTCGTGTCTTCTTTTTTTGACAGATTTTCCACTTCTGCTGATGTTTAAAATGTTATTGCATAGTTTAATATGAGAAATATACATGTATATAAACGAAACCTCTGTGTTTAGTAAAATGAATACATTGATTTTAAGGGTTTCTTCTGCTTTATCCGTAGAATAGACGTTTCAGAGGAACTCACGCAAATATGAACTTCATAAGCATAAGATGTCGTAGTCCTGATAAAGCAGCTCTTTCGTCTTGTGCTTTCCTTGAGATAACTCTCCTATTAATTCATAACTATGATAGTGAAACTACTGCGTATCAAGGTAGTAAATGCTCCATAACTGAGGAAGACAGAACATTGATCTATCGAAACATGTAGTATGTTCTCACATAAATTAGTCACTTCTTTATGCTTCTAAACCGTTGTTTGTCAACTTATTATTGTATTAACGTAATGTGCTTCCTTACTCACGTATATTAGATTCTTCTCAAAAATAACAGTCCTGTAAGATCAGAATCTCCATTTTCTAAAAGATGATTTTCCATGAACCTAAAATACCTTATTATGAAAAATAGACGTTCAAAATCACCACATATGATTCTTATATAAATGTAGTCCCTAATAACACGTTACGTTAGGTCATCATTTAATAACAATTACCATGTGATAAATAAAGTTTATACTAACATCAGGGTTTTAAAGTTCACCATTAAGCAACAATTACCATGTGAAGACCAGAGTTTAGACCAGAATCAGGTTCTAACAGCACATCCACAACGTTTACCATCTGAAGACGAAAGTATTCATCCGCATTGGGTCTCATAAGTTCAAAATTATGCAAAATAAGTATTTGAGAACTGGCGTTACTACCAACATCAGTGTTGGTAGTAACGCCAGTTCTCAAATACTTACAGTTCTACCGTGATAAGGTTTAGACCTTATCACGGTAGAACTGTAAGTATTTGAGAACTGGCGTTACTACCAACATCAGACCTTATCACGGTAGAATTAAGTATTTGAGAACTGGCGTCACTACCAACATCAGACCTTATCACGGTAGAACTGTTTGTTTGTTTTTGCATCTCGCGCAAAGCTATTCAAGAGCTATCTGTGTTAGGCATCCTTAATCTTGCAGCTAGAGGGAATGCAATTAACTAACTGCTAACCCTTGTCAAATTGAATAGTGAGATTTGACCGTCACTCTTATAATGCACCCACGACCCCAAAGTGCGATGCGCGATGTTTTTCGGCGGTAACGGAATGAGAACCACAAAATCCCAGATACACAGTCTGGTTCACTAACCACTGGACCACATTCTGGCCATTAGTGTAGAAATAATGATCCTATGGAAGTGAAGAATGCTGTTGATTTTTATTACAGGATTCTTTCATATGCAATTTCAACCATTTGCGTTTCAAACATGTTTCAGAACTCACAATGCTGAAATTGAGAGTTCGATTTCCAGCGATGTACAAAGCGTAGATCGCTCATTGAGAAGCTTTCGCTACAAAAAAAACAACAACAAAAAACTGCATTTTGAAAAAAAAACAAAAAAAACGTTAACTTTCAAAGTGTTTTGACATTCTCTGCCAGATTTTTATTGAAAACGGTGACTTTTGAGAGCCTTACAAAAACAAGAAATAAAGATTTAATTTATATCTTAACAATGTCTATAAGTTAACATAAAATCACTTAGGAATGTTTTAGCCCCATAAATGTAAAAGTATATCACAAAAAGTTGATACTTTACGTTTCATTGTATCGTGTGTACAGGCTTAATGCCAATATGGGGCTATTTAGTTGTTCCTGAGAACTGAATTTATAACCCATTAGGATATGAGAAAAAGACCATGTTATTCAAGGGCTCACTCACATAAAATGACCACAGTTTTGAAAGGATAACACGTTATACCACTGATTCGCATAATCCGTACTTTGAAAATGAAAACAAACTATTAACCATCTTAAGGGGGTCTGTCTACCTTCTTCTCCCATGACCCTGTTCTAAGCACATGCACTGTTACTACGGTTCTCGTTTCCTAGCCATAAAGTAGTTCGCACGTGCCATTTAGGGCTTGAGAATTATTCTTTCAACACGTGCAGCCTACGTTCACCAATACTTTTGTCATATTTCGGTTCTAAAGATAACGAAATTGGCATGTGTCGTTAAGATGGTCTGCTAGTGGGTGCTGTTTTAATTAATATGAACAAAAGTTAAATGCTTTGAGTCAATCTGACGGTGGTAGAAACATTAATTCAAATTAGTACTATCGGTAGCGAACTGAATAAGCTGAGATAAGAACATCGGTGAAACAGATTACAATAACGTGTTATATCTCGCTAAATATTGTCCATTCGATGCCCGTTATAGCTGGCTTTTCACGTATTTCTACTGTTTTGTTGAAAATGGCCACGTTTGCTGATTGTTAGTACTACTATTACTACCATTAATACTGTATATTAATACCAATATTTTGTTTATCCGTGTACTGTGTGTTTACTGATTATCATTATCAGTTGTAACTGTCAGCACGGTACTGTATTTTAATACCAATATTTTGTTTAACTGTGTACGGTGTGTTTACTAATTATTATTGTAACTGTCAGGTTGGTTCATGTTGCCCGACATGGCCAGATGGTTAGGACGCTCGACTAGCAATTTGAGGGTCGCAGAGTCGAATCTCCGTTCCATCAAACATGCTCGCCCTTTCAGCCGTAGAGGCGTCATAATGTGACGGTCAATCCCACTATTCGCTGGTAAAAGAGTAGCCCAAAGGTTGGCGGTTGGTGATAATGACTAGCTGTCTTTCCTCTACCTTTCACTGCTAAGTTAGGAACGGCTAGCGCAGATATCCCTCGTGTAGCTTTGCGCGAGATTCAAAGAAACAAACGGTTTGTAAATATTATGTCTTCTATTTTCTCAGCTGCCAGTACAATAATCGTATGACCCGGCATGGCCAGGTGGTTAGGGAGCTCGACTCGCAATCTGCGGGTCGCGAGTTCGAATCCCCGTCACACCAAACATGCTCGCCCATTCAGCCGTGGGGGCGTCATAATCTGACGGTCAATCCCACTATTCGTTCGTAAAAGAGTAGCCCAAGAGTTGGCGGTGAGTGGTGATGACTAGGTGCCTTCCATCTAGTCTTACACTGCTAAATTAGGGACGGCTAGCGCAGATAGCCCTCGTGTAACTTTGCGCGAAATCCATAACAAACAAAACAATAATTGTAAAGTGTTTCTTATTTAGTTGGATGTTTATTTTGCTCTTTAATTTCACCATTTTATATTAACTATACGTATAAACTGTTTATATCTATGCGCCACTAATCGCTTTTGGTATATGATTTTAAATATCTAGATTGTGGTTAAACAAATTATAACAATGATATAGTATGTTTTGAGAGTTAAATCGGAGATGTGTTGTTCAATTTTAAGCGTACAGCTACTTTCAAACTGTACATTACTTTAGACCGTAAGTAATAAGTATTAGATATTGTGTTCATATTTGAAGTGTATATTCTGTTTAAAAGATGTTTTTATAATAGTGGACATTCATTCGTTTGAGAATGCGTAAGAAGCTGCATTAAACTGCAGTAGCTGGGAGACGTTTCGAATTGCTGAAGCACAAATCACATTCAGCTGTGGTAGCTCTGTCTGCTACGGTAGTTCGAACTATTAGTTTATTGTAGCTCGGCGCACTATCCAAAATAACGTGTGTACTTCTTATTTTGACTCTAACAAGTTTGAATATTAATACTTCATGTTTTACGATTTAGTGAAGGGAAGTATTTTTAACATGTTAAAAACAGTTCAAGACACGTAACTTTTGGTAAAACAAAAATCGTTCAACGTTGCTATTGGAGAAAAGAATAGCATTAATAACGACAACTATTTTATACTGATAATTTTACCATTATTTAAATGACTATTAACCAATAACATGGCCGATTCTACGTTCATAATACTCTGAATTTCAAGTAGAAGTTGCTATTGTGAAGTATTAGTAATACCTGTATTACATGTATTAGTAATACCTGGCAATACAGTGAAATTTAACGTTATCATACGTTCATCTTATGTATAAATGATGTGGACTAATCTGTAATAGCTCCTTGAGATCTCGAAATAGACAGTTGCTAAGATATTAAAATATTAATTTAATTAATTAGATCCAGTTGATTAGTTTAGATAAAGTTGTACAGGTAATACAAGGACGAATTGTTTATTTGTTTTGAATTTCATGCAAAGCTACACGAGGGCTATCTGTGACTATCTGTATCTAAGACTAGAGGGAAGACAGCTAGTCATCACCGCCCACCGCCAACTCTTGGCTACTCTTTTACCAATGAATAGTGGAATTGACCGTAACATTATAACGCTCCAAGGGGTGAAAGAGCGAGCATGTTTGATGGGACGAGGATTCGAACCCGCTACCCACAGATTGCGAGTCAAGCACCCCAACCACCTGGCCATGCCGGGCACAAGGATGAAACTGATAAAATTAAAACATTTGAGGTGCCCGTTGAAAATCAGGGTTTAATCGTTCTTTTACGTCACGATTTCCTATAATCTTGGCCAAAGTGTTTGCATATTCTGTAACAAATAAAATCATTATTATTAAGAAAAATTACAAATACACTTAGTGCTGTCTAACTAAGAAATGCATCTTATATTAAACATCTACATATGTAATTTGTATAATGAGACAGGTTCTATGGACATCATAAATGACTTATTAGAAGAACAAACAATTTTATCAGACACCTGTAAAAATATGTTTAGTATTACACCTATCACAACAAAACTTTAGCAAAACATGTATAATGACAAAATATAACACCAAATTATTATGAATATCGTCTGCAACCTTATATCAGTTGATATTAAACATTTAGTACCTTGTTGATCCTTCTCGCACTCCAATAACTTCCGCAAGGCGTAGTGGCATGCTGTCGATGATGAGGTTATTGATGTAATTCACTGTGATTTCATCACAATTTGGCACTAGAAGGCACTGAAACTCTGCTCCAGTAGCTGGTTCAGCGTTGTGATTAGCAATTTTCCGGTTCAGTTCTGACGAACAGTTCTCAATGAGATTATAATCTGGAAACTTTGCAGGCCATGGCAATCTTGTAACGTCCTCCTGGTCGAGATAATCCTGTATAATACGCGCACTGTGGGCGGTGACATTGTTATCCTGGAACACAAGGTTATTGCCAAACCCTGCTCTAATATATGGCAGAAATACCGTCTCCATGTAATGCCTGTAGGAGACGCAAATGATATTCCTCTGGAGAATATGAAGAGCAGTTTTTCCACCGTGATGAATAGCTGCCCAAACATGAACTGCACCACCTCCTGTGCGTTTCCTGTGGGAAAGACAGTCTTCCCTCATCTGTTCTCCAGGCAAACGACGAACATGAATCCTACCATCAGCTTTAACAAGCCAGAAGTAGGACTCATCTGAAAAGATAACATGTCGACAGTGTCCTAACTGTAAGTTGGTATGCTGTCTTGCCCAAGTAATACAGTGAAGGCAGTTGAATTCTGGTTAATATCGGTTTGCAGATAGCTCTTTTTGAAAAATAACCTTGTTTGGTCAGTCTCCTATTCACTATTTTCCTGAATAGCCTGGAATTAATTTGTACGTGCCATTCCCGTCGTAAGGTGTTGCAAGACTTCTTTCAACCTTGACGTGTTAACTTGTTAACACGGTCATCTCGGGCAGTGGTTTTTCGGCGTCTACCAGTAAACTTTCCTGCAGCAACATTTCCTGTAATCCGATGACGTTTCAGGATTCTGGATACAATACACTTGTGGTACTCTACTGTTCTGGCAATGTCCGTTTGTTTCATAATAGTTTTGAACAATCGAACATTTTGACGCCCTTAAACTTTTGGCACGTGACAAGGCATGACTCTACATCAAGTACAGAGATATTATCTGAACAAAGCATTGATCTGTTTCGAAAAAAATTATATCTAAAGCACAACCTTTTATATAAAACAGGTGTTATGTGTGTTCTGACGAACAAATGCTCAAAACAACTTATACAGACCAGATTAACAACTCGTATATGTTTTTCCGATCATACGTTATCTTCTTTGTTACTCTTCGGGCATTTACTCAATAACTACTCCATGAATGTAGACAATAACATCAATATAGAACAGTATGCAAACATTTTGGCCAGTACTGTATTTTTATATCATTATTCTGAAAGAGTAAATAATAGCTTAGATTGATTCAGTAACTGGTCTAAGGGAGAACTGGATCTCCTGAATAGACGCTTTAATCTTTTTTATCATCTATTATGATGGCCAATCTATTTCACGAAACCGAAAAAAAAATATGTTCAGTAATTGGAATAATGTTTGAACCAGTAGTTTGGCTATCAGCGTTTTCTTATTTGATAGGTAGCTAAATAATGCACCGAGTGCATGTTTGTGGGTGTACTGCAATGTTCAAAATGAGATGTCTTTAAATCGCACATGAAACCAAGCAGAATTTCAACTTCAGAAATTATTGTCGAGATATTGTTATTCTCTATTCGTTAAACATAAAATTTATGTGTTTCAATGAACCACAGTTAAAATTATGTTAAATATGAGATACGAATGTTATCAGTAGAAATAATAAATGGCATTTAGAAGAGAGCTTCGTGAGAAATATTAATAGAAATATCTTTTCTTCCGCAAATTATATTTCGCATATGATGGAAGTTGTATACTTGAAATTATGAAGCATAAATCTGGCTAACTTTGTGTCGTGGTTGTTGTACATTTACATATCAACTCTGTGGTGAAATAATTAAGAAACAGACGAGGACTATAATTGGTTATAATTTTAATAAATGAGCAGTTTTCACCTCGGTGAACAGGATTTCTATGCTACTAAGATTAAATTGAAATAGTTGAAACTATTAAATAATGTCTTACATTTCCGAAAGCGCTCTGACAAACGAGCAATAAAGAACATATTTTTACGTAGCTAAAAGGCGTATTTATGACATGGTCGCATAATTTACAACGTTATAACGGATGCAAGCGGTTTTATTAAAAATCATAATCGTGTATCATCTCATTAGCGATCGGTGACTGTTGTGAGTTATGACGCTATAGATATACGTCAGAACATAAGAAGAATGGAATGTTCGTAATATTTTCTAATGTATTACGTCAAATGAACGCAATGACGAATAGTAATTAAAACATTAGTGAAAAATGAAATTTTTTAAAATTTAGAATAGCGTTCAAAATTAACAGCTCTCATAATATGTATAGCACCTCCTACAGGAAATTCATTGAATGACTAAACTGTGATAGTACGGGTATCATTGTCGGATATTGATTGTACAAATATATATATAAACGATTTTCTTATTTGCTTGAAAAGTTCAAGTTTGCCATAAAATTCAACGTTAATGAACAAAAAAGACAAAGATGAAATTAGAACACTTATGTCAGTCTATCTGTAACAGACATTTCACTTTCGATAGCCGAATCTTAATTTTACGGTGAATCTACGAACCTTAAATTTCACCATAATATAATCAATAATTTTGTATGTTTTCGTTTAGCAGAAGGTTCAACCTCTATCCTTGGCAAGCTGTTTACGATAATAATTGATAATAATCCGTTATATAAAGTGCTTTTCAAAGTTAAGGATCGAGATATAAAAACAAACTTAAATATTTTCACATGGTTCTTTCAGAACTTAAGCTGTATATTTCATTTTTGAATTCTATTTTTTATTGAAGATCAGTACACCGGAATCGGTAGCCATATGTAGTGTTTAGAATGGTATTTGGAATTTTCAATTTTAACAGTACCTTTTGCGATACCTAGACTAACTAGCCAGGTCAGACTGCATAGTTCAAGATAACCTGCCCCCAGTGGCACAGCGGTATGTCTGCGGACTTACAACGCTAGAAACCGGGTTTCGATACCCGTGGTGGGCAGAGCACAGATAGCCCTTGTGTAGCTTTGTGCATAATTAAAAACAAACAAACAAACAATCAAGATAACCATTCCTAAGCTAGAACCCCTGACCAGAAAAAGTATAATCAGTAGTCATAATTTACAGTCTACGAAGCTACTCTTAATAAACTGTGATAGACTGTTACAGTGATAGCGACACCACATATGAAGGAAGGGTTCGAAGCTTGGACCTTCTGACCGCAACACGGTGCGTTAAACCACTAGGCCACGTCTGGTCCTGAGTTTTTAGAAACTAACTTAGCAGAGGAAATTGACTTGATAATCCATAGATACTTTTACTTTAACGTTTCGCAGAGTGATTTTACAATACAGATTGGAGGCCCGACATGAGCTGGTGATTAGGGCGCTCGACTCGCAACCTGACGGTCGCGGGTTCGACTCCCCGTCACACCGAGCATCCTCACCATTTCAGCCGTGAGGGCGTTATAATGTGAGGATCACTCCCACTATTCGTTGATAAAAGAGTAGCCCAAGAGTTGGCGGTGGATAGTGTTGACTAACTGCCTTCCCTCTAGTCTATCACTGGTAAATTGGGGACGGCTAGCGCAGATAACCCACGTGAAGCTTTGCGCGAAATTCAAAACAAACCAAACAAATACACAGTGGACTAACCTTTACTTAATTTTGTTTCTGCTTATCGTTTAGGTTACAACGTCAAATCTCGTTTTATAGTCATGCTTACGTACTACTTACATAAACTCATACGTTTATACAAAACAGATGAAAAGTTAATAATATATATTTAATAAGAACAATAATAAAATAACACAATCTTTGGGTTACCCTATATAATAGACAAAACTCATTTTGTAGTGTTAGCATTAGATGACTAAATATACCATATTATCATTTATTATAGTTGAACTTGGTCGATAAATTACATGTTATTTTGTTGTTGTCCTTTATCCATCACCAGATCATTCAACGTGATGATTTGACTAAGTTGTATCGAAAATATGTTATTCATCTATCATCCGATCATATATTTAACGTCGAGTTTATCAAATGGCTCTATTTTAATACTACCATACCTTGTTGCACATAGATAAGTTTACACTAGAAAAACAACAACATGTATTAAAAACAACATAATCATTTCGACATAACAACGGAACACAAAAGCGTTGGCTGACGCACGTTCTTCTTGATAAATTTTACAAAATGTGTGTGTGTATATATTTATATATATATATATATATATATAT
>NW_013665647.1:1189652-1196915 GCF_000517525.1 Limulus polyphemus | reverse complement strand
GGTCGTGCGACACGTTACTTCTTTTTAGTAATTTAATTAAATAGTAGTGTGTGTAGTATATATATATATATATATATATATATATATTATAAAAATATTTCTTCACAACACAACAATGTATTTTAAATAAACACAATTTTGAATTGAAAATGTGACGCCATTTGTATTATTAGAAAACTTACAAGAATTTGTCTGTTTGGATCGAGCGCCGATATACACGCAAAAATAAAATAAAATAAAAATCACGATCGGCACTGTGGGGCCATGGGTGCATTGGAACAGTGATTGTCTCTCAAGAGTTGGCGGTTGGTGGTGTTGACTAGCTGCCTTCAAAGCTAGGGATGGCTAGCATAGATAGTTTCCGAATAGCTTTACGTGAAATTCAACAAACAAACAGATAAACAGAACTCATGTGTTTGTATCGCTACAACAGTAAATTATTTTATAGTTCAATAGTTCACACGCTCTATTTGGGGAATAAAATATCTGTTGTGTTTTCATTATTTAGAACACAATTTTTCTGCAGTGAAATACCTTTCTGTTAGTGTTAATTAATATCAGTTGCTTCTAACTCAACGCGTTAATATGCAATATTTACATGATTGTACGTGACTATAGTTAGTATTTTACCTGTCTAACGTCTGACAGCGTTATTGGCTATAACCAAACGATCTTAAATTATATTGTCGAACAGTGGTATACTTCTATTGTTAGGTTATTGTTTAAAAATGTAATTGATCTAATATAATTTTACTTCAAACAGGAACAATGCCATTTGACAGTGATTCAGTTTTATATTACTTAGAACTGTAAAGAGAAACACGCAAAGAAGAAGAAAATAACTTTACTAAACTGTTATATTTATGGACACCTATATCCAGCTGATCTTTAACCACAAAAACGTTGCTACAAGAAATAAATAAATCACTTTAGACATTGCTCTTACAGTGAAGTAAAAATCACTTCAGACATTAAATTGACAGTGAAGTAAATTGCATAGTTTTTATTCCGCTCCTTAAATGATTCCTATAAACACTATATTCTTGATGCAATAACAAGAATATAAAAATCGGGATCGTAAGTTTTATTAAAGTTCGAAGTTTCTTCAAACTGCAATTAAAAGTCTTCTCGATTCTCATTAATATGAGATTGTCTCAATTTTAGATAAATTAGTCTATTATACTAGATGAAGAGAAATTAAGAAAACTCAGTAATATTAGATTACTATATAAAAAGGCCCGGCATGGCCAGGTGGTTAGGGCACACGACTCGCAATCTGCGGGTCGCAGATTCGAATCCCCGTCCCACCAAACATGTTCGCCCTTTGAGCCGTGGGTGGTGTCTTCCCTCTAGTCTTACACTGCTAAATTAGGGTCGGCTAGCGCAAATAGCCCTCGTGTAGCTTTGCGCGAAATTCAAAACAAACAAACTATATAAAAACTAACCTTAGGTGGTTTAAAATCTATTTAGAAGAAACTCGAAACTACTCTTACTAAATTATTTATAGAACTGTTTAATATACTGTTAAGTCAGTCAATTGACTGAAATGGTCTTCTATATTTAAGGTTTGAATTCTTGGATAATTAAGTTAGTTCAACAGCAATTCCTAAGTGCCTTCATAAGATTAATCTTATTTGATTTGACTATGGTTGCTGTTGAAATACCACTTTTCAAGTTCGGCGAGAAATATCTTGTAACTTTAACAAAAACATATTTATAACTCAATTTAAGTTGCAATTAAATGTTAGAGCACGCTATTAAGATAAGCACTGAAAGCTAAAACCTGTAACCTGTTGACTCAGATATGGTGGGATATAAAGCATTGAAAGCTATAGCATGTAACCTGTTGACTCAGATATAATGGGATATAAAGTTCTGAAAACCATAACCTGTAATTTGTTGACACAAGTATAATGGGATATAACATGACTTATTTTATGTTTCTTTTTTTTTCTGGATACTTAAAAAGATAACAGAAACACGTTTTATAGAAAGAAGACTATTTTAACTGCGTAAGACAAGAAAATCATACATTTCACTTTTTTAAAATATTCTAGTTAAAGAAATCTGCTTCCGAAAGATTTTACGTTTTGCTTCATTTAACAAATGGCGATCAACTTAATAATTGTATGTGTATTTTAAATCTTAGTAATTATATATATATATATGCATATTTATTCGTCATTATAGGTCTAATTCTGAGATTAAAATAAACTTAAAACTTTGATTTTAATAAGTAACATCTGTTTGAAACAAGTATTACCATATAAATATTTTGCTTTGTTTTCAGGTTCCTACACAACATCCCTTTCAGGCTATAACTACACATCCGCAATGGTAGCTAAACCCGTACCCCGTTCCTTCTTGGATTCGCCATTACAGTCTCTAATAGCGTGCAGAGCTCAATATTTCACGGGTGAGTTACTTGCTACTTCTGGCTACGATTTTAAGCTCTTGCTGGCAAGCGCGCGCTTTAAATACAACGAAAAAAATGAAACAATTGTTCCAGTCAAGTGCAAACATAAAACGACCAATAACATTACTTCTGCAATATTAGAGAAACGCCCTCACGGTAACTGTTTTGAAATATTTCGTCGATAAAAGGAACTGCATATTTATTACTGATTAGATTTAAAAGAATACATTTGAAAGACCTTAATAACTCATGTTATGAGCAATCTAAACGTCCGTTTCGTTGGTTTAGTCTCCGGAAAAAACAAAACAATAAAGCTAAAGAATACATGTTATTGTGAAGAAGGGATTTCTGCTTAAACCTATTTATAAACTTTATGATATTTAAAAGTTCTTAAACCTTATAAAGTATCGCTTGCGAAAAAGTTGTTTTGCTCAACGGTGTTCGAAATGATTGTTTATTGCGTATGAATTGTGCCATCTATTTTCTATGATTCCCTATGGAATACATGTTATTGTGAAGAAGGGATTTCTGCTTAAACCTATTTATAAACTTTATGATATTTAAAAGTTCTTAAACCTTATAAAGTATCGCTTGCGAAAAAGTTGTTTTGCTCAACGGTGTTCGAAATGATTGTTTATTGCGTATGAATTGTGCCATCTATTTTCTATATGATTTTCTAATTCATTGTCAAAGAAATGTGAAAAGTGAGAATGAACACATTTTCACTGTACTTTGATACTCGTGAATGTTACACCATGTGTATTTAAAACAATGATGTACGTATATGTTTATTTTTAGAACATATACTTTCCAAATTTATTTATTTCTGACCTTTTATTTGCTTCAATCGCCAAGCGATTTATTTTGTCCCAAAAGAATTCACCGGCGCATAAATAAAAAGACAAACTTCAAAACAGTCTTAAAACATTAGATGATACTCCGTTACGCTTCTCTTCAAATAGTTCAATAAAAATAAATTAAAAAGGAACGTGCCAAGCTTGGTAGCTAAACGTTTTATCATGTTTTAACCGTTTCTTCTATTGTATGTAATATGTGTTTTTTTTGTGATTCTTTTATCTTTTTTTGTACCCGCTAAGGAATGAGTAGTTGCCTATTTTTTAAGTGTATTTTTATTCTAGAATAACCAAGAATAAAAACTTGTGTATGAATCTTAGAGATATTTTGAGAATGTTCAATATTCTTCCAAAATAAAAAAAGGAAAATCGATATATTCATACCGTTGTTATCTGCATTTGATGTTTATTGTGTAGTATTTCACCCACAGGCCTACGTCTTTTACAGTCTGTGTAGAAATATAACTTAACTAATAAACGAAGTAAAAACCAGTGAGTTTTGTAATAATCTATTTTGTTCTCTAAAGCCTTCTCTTTGACTAACTGTCAGAAATAACTTTGTTTGTTAAATAGTACCAACGAGACGCTATGTTTGTTTTTGAATTAGAAAAAATCAAGAACTTCAAACTCTTGTTTTTGTCCAATAAAGTTGTTTGAAAAACATAATGTCACACGCTAAAATTTTGAGATAGTTCATAATTCGTAAAGTTGAATATTTCGCAAAATAAATTTTTCTTTTTTGAATCTATTCACTAAACAGAGATTAATGACAAATAACACTCCTTATTGACCAATATTTGAACGTGTAGTAATCGGTAATAATAACAAATAACATTCCTTAATGACCAATATTTGAACAATAACAGTCTGTAATAATAACAAATAACATTCCTTAATGATCAATATTTGAACGTGTAGCAATCTGCAATAATAACAAATAACATTCCTAATAACCAGTATTTGAAAGTGTAGCAATCTATAATAATGACAAGTAACATTCTTTAATGACCAATATTTGAAAGTGTAGCAATCTATAATAACGACAAGTAACATTCCTTAATGACCAATATTTGAACGTGTAGCAATCTGCAATAATGACAATATACATTCCTAATAACCAGTATTTGAATGTATAGCAATCTGTAATAATAACAAATAAGATTCCTAATCACCAGTATGTGAACGTGTAGCAATTCATAATAATGACAAGTAACATTCCTTAATGACCAGTATTTGAACGTGTAGCAATCTGTAATTTCAAAGAAATAAAACAATTTTTTTTTACAACCAGGTGTGTCACCTGTTAACGGAGTCAATGGTCTTCATACCATTAATGGTATTACAGGGATTTCTTCCGGCTCTGGTGTCTCCTTTCCTCTTCCGGCGACATTTCCTTGGGCTACGGCTCGTGGTAAGCCCCGACGAGGTATGATGAGACGAGCTGTCTTCTCGGACGCTCAGCGTCAAGGGCTAGAGAAAAGATTCCAGATTCAGAAATATATAAGCAAACCCGACAGGAAGAAACTGGCTGAAAAGCTGGGACTCAAAGACTCTCAGGTAAGAGGTGAAACACCTTACTATTTCCCATATTTTACTATAATAGACGTAGAGTGTATGCCAGTATCTATGTATGTAACCCAAACTCCTGCGTCATCTCTCGAATGGCACCCAAAACAAAAATCCATAAAAAAATTCACACTTTGGGTATTCAAAATTCAGACAATTAGAAAAATAACTGTGGCATTTACAACAACCATTTCTTTATCACAGAACACACTTTTAAATAAAAGTACTCTCATCACAGCAAGAACGTGAGGGTTTGATTATATCTTTATTGGTGTAATTTTTAAATGTAGTTCTGAGAAATTGGAGTTCTTAAAAACTATTACAGATTATATTAGTAGAATTTTTGAAAATTTTGAGTTCTATACATTGAATCATTTTGATGCAATGTGTTGCGTATGACTGAACACAATCTGAACACTTTTCCCGTGCAGTATTTCCCAGAAAGAAATATTTTTTTTTTTAGAAAATGTTCACTTTTTCTATTTTTTTGTCAATGAGATATGAATACTACGATTAGTAATTATTAGCACAAACAGTTGCCCGCAGAGCGGCGTTTGTTCTAGTCTTTGTAACAAGATATCATATTCTGCTTCCAGAAAGAAAGTCAACCAGAAATGTGGTATTAAGAAAGAGATTTAACCAACCTATCCCAACATTGTACTTTTGAGTACTCTGCTTTTTAGTCGCTTTCTAATGCTTGCACAAATAATAAAAACATATGTTTTGGCAATATAACCAAATAATTATATTTTTTCTAACCAGTAGAAGAAAAACAAATTACAAACAAATGTGGGCAAATATACTTTTCAAACACTCTGATATTATCTTAACTTTATATTTTTTATATTAATGCATTAAATCACAGTAAGTACATATACATTTATGGTGTGCAATATTTTACTTTTTACAAATTTAGTTTTGTTTTGCGTTTTCTAATAATTGCAAAGTTTTGAAGCACAATAATAATAAAAATCACAAACCAATATCAGTCTTTTTTTCACGCGAGTTTTTGCTTTTCAACCTTCAAACTATCCCTGGCTCACTAGAAATTGTGTAATTAATAAGTTTGGTCTTTTTTTCTCTGCTTAAGTATTATTTCCCATGAAATAAGAGAAGCCTGTTTTTATAACTACAATCTGCGGGTTTTGGTATAACTGTAGTCCCAACTATATTTTAGTTAATTTTTTAAAATTTTAAAACACATTAACGTTTTAATTTAGGATATTTATAAAAAAGATTGGAACTCATTTTTAACCAAATTCAGAGGAAACTAATAAATCTTATCATCTGTTCTTGATGTATGGTGTAAAATGAGCTGTGTAGTCTAAAATTAATCAAATCCTTAGCACCATATTATTTGTGATTCGATCTTAACAAATAAGTATGTTTGATATTAGATTTAAAATATAAGCCCCAAAGTAACGAGTTTGGAGCTTAAATCCAGTAACATCTTTAAAGCAAAATTCGAAACTAATAAGAAGCTGTAGCCGTTATTGGGCTTCTTTTTGTATTCATTTAATCTTTTTACCGCGTTTATTTATAGATGTTTTCCTAATATAACATTTTTTTTATATTTGTTGTTTCCACGATACTCTCGATAACTTTGAATTTATTATCAATCATATTTAACAGCTTTATTTTTTAAGAATCTTGCTTGATTTAATAATAATATAAGTATTCGCTTGTATGCACCTAAGCAAACTGTTTAATTGGTTTCAAATGATATACATTTATAAATATTCTATGGAAGCAAGAAACGACAAAACTTAATTGACTGAACTTAAATATCATATTCTACAAATTATGGCATAAATCATTATGTGCAGAGACATGACATTCAGTGGCGTAGCAAGAGGGGGCAAAGGGGCCGTCGCCCCCGGGCGCAGGTGTGAAGGGGCGCAAAATTTCCTCTGGCTTAGAATGCCTATTAAATAATAATTATGTCTTCCCCTAGGATATACCGCAACTGTCCTACGTTAAGTAAATATGACACAGTGTTACGTTATTTGTGTGTATTACGCTTGCAGTTTTAACTTTTAAAAGCCGTCCAATGAAATACAGTGAGACCGAATTGACGTACAGAAGTATATTACACTATTACATCATTCATCTGTAGATCAAATACAAGTCCTAGAGTACAACGTACAAGTAAGTGTATGTTAAACAAAAAGAAAATACGAGATTGATGTAACATATTAACTGGTGTGCAAGATTGGCAATATATGCAACAGGCAAGGCCTAGATCTAGATCTAGTAAACATTATAGGCCTAATGTACTGGTTTGTAATTGTAGTGGCTGATTGTAAATCATGTCTTACACCAACTAATGTACTAGACTTTAAGTCTAATTGCAGTTATAACTTTATTTCTAGACCCTAGATCCATCATCATACAAATTGTAGCCTATATTATAGGCGTACTTAGACC
>NW_013665647.1:1187720-1188773 GCF_000517525.1 Limulus polyphemus | reverse complement strand
ACCCATCGAGTTTTTAAATGTGATTTAGCAACTGCCAGTAATTTATATGGTGCTCATAAGCATAATTTACCAGCATTTACATTCATCTGCATTGATTTTCTTACTGTTGTGTCACATTAATTAACATGAGTATGGGTGATATAAATAATGGCAGTTAAAGTGAAACCAGGTTCAGATGTGCCTAACTAGTCCTGAGTTGCAACTATAATTGTATAATTTAAATATAATTTGTGGTTAGGAACATAGGAAAGTAGAACGCTTCCTTTCATCTGACAATTTGCATGATGCAACTAAATAGTGTAGTCGGTATTTATTAATTTATTCTTTTAGCCCATTATGTCGAAAAAAGAAAGTGGGGCACAGGGACGCAACAGACGTGCACAATTTGCAGCTTCGATGGTGGAGTCAAGCAAATTGATGAGAGTTTTCCTTGCTGGAAGTGATGACACTAGTAAGACAGCATCTGTTCCTTTTGATGGCAGCAAAGAGGTCAAAGTGCAAGATTGTGAACATGCTATTTCATTTGAAAAAGAAAACAATGAAGAAACTGTTATGTGTCCTGTTAAAAGCTACAATAATAATAAACAAGAGGATTCCACTTTGTCAGAAACAAATCCACATAACTGTGTTGCTAAGCTAAAAGAGGATGACCTAATAAATATTTTAACACACAGGGATATTGGATTTATGAAGTTTGATACAACACACTCAGCAGTTGTAACACATGCACATCGCACAGAGATTGTTAAAGTTGAAGCACATGAATTTCAACATAAAGAAGGTCCATTTGATGCCAAAGACGGGCGTTCTATGACTGCATTTTGGTTCAAACGACGCCTTCTGAATGGACAAGAGGTCAATCAGACCTGGTTGGTGTATTCACCTCTACATAAAGCAGCATACTGCTTTGTTGTCTTCTTTTTTTCATCTACATGTATGACATCCCATAGTCGGTCTGCTTTCAAAACACAGGGTGGATTCTCTATGTGAAAAAAAATTGAAAAGCTAAATGCCCATGAAGATAGTGACAGTCATCGTGAGTCATTTGCTGCT
>NW_013665647.1:1173290-1186735 GCF_000517525.1 Limulus polyphemus | reverse complement strand
TACATTTGCTGTCATGTTACCCATTTAAGCCGTCTCCAGCCATTATATGGTGAAGATGTTTTCCCAAATCTAAGAATTGCATTGCAGATTTTGTTAACAATTGGGGCTTCTATTGCTAGTTGTGAAAGGTTCTTCAGCAAGCTGAAATTAATTCTTACATACTTGAGAACCTTAATGACTCAAGAACGACTTAGTAGCTTGGCAATATTAAGTATTGAAAAGGATTCTGCTGCAAATGCATCAATTAAACTATCAAAATTTAAGGTATTAAGTACTGGTTACATTATATGAACCTTTCGTGCTTTTGCGAATACCAGAATGCTACCTGTACAAGATATAGTTAAGTATATGTACAGTTTTGTAAACTAATAAAATTTGTTATTTGTAAACTTAAGTAGTATTTTATCAATCTGTTTTATAATCCATGTATACCACAAGTGACTGCTTCTGATATTAAACATAAGTTTCAAAACTAGGGATATAACATAAATTTATTCTGCATGCTTGAAAGATTGTTCTAGCTATGTGACTTTGAATAATACTGGATGACATAAATATCAAAATGGCTTAAAAATTATGTAAGTACACCTAGTAGGCTATACTTCATTAGTTCCATGTTTACAGTTGTGATATCGTGAAATGTTATATTGTGACTTTATTTTAGGCCTGTGTAAGGCGGTAATTAATTCTTTATGTTATTGTCATTAAGTGGGTAATGAGTCACAAACAAATAATCAAAACATTTCAGAGGTGGGGGCGCCAAAAGTGTCTTTGACCGCGGGTGCTGAGAACCCTCGCTACGCCACTGCATGGCATGAGGAAATAGAAACACCATGATGTTCCCACGTGGGTCAGCAGTACGTTTACGGATTTGCAATTTTAAAATCCAGGTTTCGATTCCTCGTGGTGGCCAGGGCGCAGAGAGCCTATTTTGTAGCTTTGCACTAAAACAAGCAAACAAACATATCTTGAAATGGAAAGGGAGCCAGGGTATCACAACTCTGCCGTAACCTGGCCAATCACCGGATAATTTTATGAGCCCCATTAAGCAGGTGTGGGGTTATCCTCGGTCACTCTCTGTTTTAGTAAACCCACTTCCATGGACTTCCTAATACAGATTATGTGCCAGGAATGGGTTGCAATCCACCGGGAATGTTCATTTCGCCCTCGCAATGCGTAAACGCGTAGCTGCCTTGCATAAGAGAAAAGGCTGCCCCACAAAGTATTAACCCACATATAATTCGCAAGTGCTATGTATGGTTACAGAATGAACTGTTTTTTTTAAACTGGGGGTGTCTATTTACTTTTGTCAAGTCGCTGTATACAGAGCTAGCACCAGGTTCTTTAAAAGTAACCAATTACTATATAAAGACTTGTTTGCGAAATTATAGGTCATGATGAAAGTATAACCTTTAATAGAATAGTAATATCACATTAAAAAGCTTAATTCATGTTGTAGAAACTGCAATAAAAGGAAAAAGACAACAGTTTGCGATAACTCTTCAAACACAAAATTTCTGGTTTTCCTCTTATTATGAGAAGTTTCAGATGCGCTGGTATCAGTGATAAGACTTATATACATTCTTTTCTCACTACAAGGGCCACCAGAGGGAAGCGAGCTTTGGGGATTTTTTGCATTTTTACTTGTTAGCGTTACAGTCACAAAGTAATCGTCAACCTGCTAGAAGAACATTTTAGAAATAGATATCTTGAATCAAAAGGCTTAAAATGCAACAATCGTTTTAAAAGCTCATCAGTTAAAACATGAGAAACTGCTTCCTTTGACTAATCAATCAGTGTTAACTTTTAGAGGAAATACAATCTCTAGATATTTGATTCAAACAGGACCTTTAATTGTAATTTTTACCAACATTTCACAATCATCGTCATCTAATTACTGAATTAAAATGTTTAGAATATTTTAGTAGGTAATAGCCTGTATGATACCTTTGTAAAAAACCTTCGAGCTACCAGTTCATTCTCTATACAATATTTCTTTCTCTTTCATTTTGTTTTATTAGTTAGTTATTATCTGTGAAGCATTTAATACAGTTATATGTGACACACTGTGTTAGGTTTTGTTTTCGATTTTGCGTAATATTGCTTTCATTCAACAGTGCAAATGATGAAAATTAGAGGTCTCTGATAAACAAATTTAATTTTAGCGGTGCTCGACATTTTAACTTTCCATTCATAAACAATTACAGGTTATATATCTGTTCATATGATGGTTTCAGTGATAACTGGAGAACATTATCTTTGTGTGCACGAACTTTAAGGATCTACTGCTATAACTTATTTTTATTCTTACGACATTCTTTTAATTTTCTAGTTAAAATAGAAACGTTTCTTGTAGTTCTAAATTGCTGATATACATATATTTTTGAAATAGCGTAATAAAGTAAAAAGTTATCGAAACAAACGCATGTATAAATGAACCATCGGCTAGTCGATTACTCACCGTAAAATGTACAAAACGTCTTTTTTCTTAGGAAATTCTCAAATACGAACATATTTTCAACATCATTCACACGCAGCGTTAATGTTTCATAGTAAAATGCACTAATTCTTGTATCTTAGAAATGGGAATCCAAAGACGAAAAGATCAACAAGATGAAATGATGAAATTGCAGTGATTACTTTGTAAATGGACCAAAAACTATCAGGACTATTTGTTATTGTTTTTAGAAAATGTTGTGTGTATCTTCTTCAACGATTAAGTGTGATTCTGAACTGTTGCATAAAAATCAAGTTTTCTGTTGCGTGAAAATTCACCCATTGCGCAAGACGACAGAGCAAAATGAAGGAGAAAATATTTAAAAGTTTGTTAAAATTCATACTAACGACAGAAAGTGACTGTAAAGACATATGGTTTCACCTTCTGACGGAATTGAACAAAAGTGAGCGTTAAGAGTAATTTTACAGATCATAATAAATATATTGCAGCCTTCACAGTTCACATTAAAAGCCCCACGTCAAACAACAAAAATCAGCCCAAATTATTCTGTCCATCATATTTAGAATAAATGAAATATGCTTCTTGTCTATCACACCTGTGACCATCTTTAACTTGGCCGATCTGATGAGGACAAAGACAGTTTTGATTGGGTACAGCTGTGATGTCATTTGCATTTAGAGATGTATGCGGCCACATATGTAGCTTATGTCTCAGTTGGATTGTATTCCGATTGTTAAAATACTATTGTCCTGTAGCCTGCCTTCGTGAAAACGATATTGTAAGCAAATATATTATTCTATCTCAACTAATACTATATTAAAAACAGTCTCCAACTTCGTATTACCAATACAAGAACGTTCAACTAAGTTGCGATAAACAATGATAATGGGTTTCTTTTGTGAAGATTTATTGGTATTTTATTATACCCTTTTCAGTGAGTAAAGTTAATGGAATTTAACTAGGATTACTACATTTGATATATTAATACATACCTAAGACAGTTACATCAAAATCTGTAAAATAAAAAGTGTTATTATAATGCGTAATAAAAACAAAACAGATTATTTAATGATGTACTTAAAGGCTAATTTAACAACGTTTTTATTTAAATAATGTTTGGACTTATAAGTTCTCGAAAAATAACCTTGTTGCTACACATTACCCATATTTCAAAAACAAAATCTTAATTTTAATTACTAATATTATAATACTTATTATTTGAATTACAAATGAGAAATTATCTTTATTTATTCATTCAATCTGTGCTGTAGTAAAGAGTTAGATGTTTTTCTTCCGAGAAATTCTCCTTTGAAAAAGGTCATAACTTTTGGCCACCAGAGTGTGAAATATCTTAATGAAGCCGCTACAAAGGATGTATTTGTGAGGGAGAAGAAGACAAACAAATATTCCTCCCGCTCTTTAACTGGCATAAATACAAAATAAAACTTTTATATCAAGTGTAACTAAATTTTGCCACCACATCTCTCAACCCCATTTTGGTCCTGTATCCTGCCGAAGGCCAGTCATTTGTGGAAAACTAAAGCAATAACATAACACAGAACTCAGATTCTCTCAGTCTATGCATTTGCTCAACCCGCAACTTACCGATGGCGTCACACATTGTATGATACTGAATAAGTTTATGTGTTGTGCTTGCTACAAGCTCAATATCAATAACTGACGAAAAAGGTTGGTTAATATCTCTCATAATATATGTAAAATGCTCACGAAACTTCAGCAAATATTAATGATATCAATAGCAGTGATTACTTGTATTAATATCTAAATGTCATTATGTGACTCATTTGTTATTAGGAATGCTGTAACCAACCTATTCATGGACCCAATTTATTACACAAATAGTTTAGAAAAATGTTTTTTAAAATAAGATTGAGCACATGTAGCCCTCTATAAATTTAGGTTTAATATACTTTATGCTGATTTCATAATTATACTTCTTTAATTCACTATATAAACTTTACTGTTAATATGTTATTAACCTATATTATCTTGTGAAATTCTTGCTTCATAGCAAAATTTTACTTATGGATTGTCCAATATGTATTGTTAAATCCTTAGCTTGTATTTTTTTTTTAATTCATAGGTTTTAGTTTCTGTTTTCTAGATATTCTAAGTATTGTCTTAAAGAAATACACAGCACTACAATTCACGCAGTTTGTTACCCTAATATGTGTTGAGTGAGGAATGGTTGCATATGAATCTGGTAATGTTTATAGTTGTCATGGATACGAAACCAAACATCTAGATATAACTAGTTTGATTGTTTAACAGGTAAAAATATGGTTCCAAAACCGACGAATGAAGTGGAGGAATTCCAAAGAACGTGAATTGCTATCCTCAGGAGGATCACGTGAACAAACCTTGCCTACAAAAACTAACCCTCATCCAGATCTTAGTGACGTAAGAATTGAACAGAAAAACTCTTCCTTTGAAGATGAGGTCATAGATAAAAGTGGCGAATTTCTTCCCTCTAGTGGGCAGACTAGAGGATCAGCAGGCCCAGACGAGAGTAATGAATCTGACATGGAGTCGACGGCGGGAAGCCCCCGAGGGTGTGAGATGGACAATGTAGATGTGTTATAAAAATCTTAAAAAGGATAAAAATATTTAAGGGAAGTAATTCTTTAATAGAGTAAAAAAAGACAGTGAGTTATAAGAGTTCAGTTTATGTCGTGAGTCATCTGATATAGAAAAGGACATACACCATTTCGTTTTTCCGAGTATCCGAAATGGAATAGAGACTGAGAAATCAAAAAGAAAAATCTGAAAACCAGTCAGAAACTAAGAGTGACATGATATACATATTATGCATGACAGTGAAGCTGCTGCTAAGGCAACCATGACCAACAAAAAGCAATGAACCCTTATTTTGTAAAATTGTATAAAATACATGCTCTAAAACAAATATTTCGCAAGTATTAATAACGGAAACAAGATGTAGATTTTAAATTAATGTTTGATCATATAATACTCGGAATGTATTCTCTAGTTATAGTAAACAGAATTTGATAAAGTTTAATAAAACTAGTATCAAATTTGTACACGTTTTTATTATTTGTGAAGGTTTTATGTTATACGGAAGTATAGGATGCTGGTTGTGTCGTATATAAAAATCATGTTTTTTAGAAATTCATTTTTCAGTTTAATAGCAGTGTCAAAGGAACGAAAGGAAACAACCTAAGTTTTTCTACTACCGACTATCGAATTAGAGTTGATTATTAATATTCCACAAAAACGTTTTTTTCTTATTTTTTATTTTAATTTTAATTTTAAAAGAACTCGAAACCGTAACAATTGTTTGCAATATGCATAATTCTAATAAAAGACATATTAAACTCAACTCAAGCTAGAAATGACAGATTAATTAAAATATACCAAAATTCACAATAATGACTCTTTGTTCCACGTTTTTAAGAATTGGGGGCTTGGCGACCAGTGCACGGAAAGAAATGTAATAGTTCGTTTCGTGCATAAAGAAGTCAGTAATCGCGATATGAGGCAATTAGTTGCGGAAGTTTTAATTTTTCGGCGTTTCTGAAGCGGAAAATATGATCTTGCTGTAACTGAGATTAGAAGTTTCTTGTAGATGCTACGTTTAGCGAGGCGCAAATCAGGAACGGGGTAGCGACTCCAAGCATATGCTAATCGTTTCAACTTGAAAACATGGAATCAATCATATTATTCAACTTTCGGTGACGACTTCATTTTCTCCTTTCTGGGAACTGAAGCGAAAACGTTTCATGTGCACGATATTGAGTTGAACTGTAGAATTATGCATGTTTCTCCACACCAATAAGGCACAATTACACTATACTTGTTCGATTTCAGGGCTGGAATCTCGCTATCGCTTCACGCTATTTATGCGATATTAATAAGACGAAGAAGGGCTGGAATATTTAATTATAACACTTTATAATTATGTTACAAACAATTTTGTGTTTAAAGTAATTTGTGAATAAAATCTGAGCGTGACTGTGAGAAAAAGAACATTTTTCTAATTGGTTCTAAACTTAAGAATGTTTGATATATAATTTGGGGGGGGGAGGCTCAGTTTCAAGCATTTATGTAAAACTAACTAAATTTTGTTGTTTTATTTACAGTGTTAACTTTCTACGTCTTACAAAATTCGTGTACCTACTTTACATTATTTCAACAATGAACTGTTTTTGTTGGATCATCCAATTACAACACGACGATCTCAGTTTTTCAAGACCAATACAGATATATTTATGTACAGCTTCCTCTATACTAAACCTGGTATATGTAACTCAGTACGAGACGAATCGCTGCAGTGTTTCTATTTTGAAACTTAATTACTTGTGAAAACTTTTTAATCTTCACTGGCATTTGTTATACAAAAGTTCGAATGGTGAAATTTAGTGTCAGCTCTATGATTCTTTAATTAAGTAGAAATATTTTTGTTGTCGTATTTTGAATGTTATTTCGTATTATTCAAACGAATATTCGAATTCCGTGTGATATTTCAGGTAAGAAAATTACTTCAAAAGCATATAAGTTCATCTACATATTATTCGAATGATAAAAACAAAATGCTAATAACATATTTCTAACCCACACCTTTGTAAAATGTCTCTGAATGTTTCGCTTACTGAACATACAGAAATATGTTGAGTGATCTTACAGTTCAAGCAAGATTGTTATGACTTTGGGATAAGTGATTCAATTCCGTTGACTTAACAAGCAACTCTAGATTAAAATGAATCACTATTTAGCAAAAGCCTGATAAGAGAGTTGTTCTTTTTAATTAATATTATGCTGAGTGTCAAAACGTTTACCCCACGGTTGTTCGCTATCCTCTTATGGCTGTTTAGTTAAGCGTCAAACTCCTCATCTGTGCTGTGTACTTTGCAGGGATTGAACATCAATTTTTTTCATCGTGCAAGCACTCAAGCCTAATGCTGTGTCATCGTTGGAAGGTCGAAATAGTAGATAAATGATTACAATGGGAAGCTTGACCTAAGAGAAAAAAAATAGTTCATTAAAAAAAATTAGATGCAACGTGACCTTATTTGTACAGTACAGCAAGCACTTACACTAAATTATTAATTTATGATATAGTGTAATAAAATACACTTTTGAAAAACCTGAATAAATAACACTGATAATCTAGAAAATAAAGCAAGTCAACTATACTTGTTAATTTCAATAAACACATAGGTTTGTTTCAATAACACTGATAATTAAAGGACATGACAACAAAAAAGCACAAAATATCTTACATCTTTATGTTCCTGAGAACATTTCAGAGCATTTTATCGGTCGTTTTGAACCTGAAACTAATGTGTTCATGAATGAAAAGTGTCCAAAAAGAATGTAAACTTCTAAACAATGTAATCGTGTTTTATTTTATCAAATGTCAACAAATTATAATAGCAAAAATACAATTAAAATTAAATAGTACAAACAAGACATAAAGAAAGTATGAATATAATGAAATAAGAATTCTTCTGAACTAGAAATTAGCAAAAGTTCAGACAAGATTAGTCAGAAAATATAACTCATCTTACGTTGATAATTCACTAAAAACTTAATTCTATTCTGTTTAGACTAAAGATCAAATTTCAGATAATTACACGTCTAGCTAAGCTTTTTATGGTAAATTACACACCAGCTTCTAATGAGTATGTTTGAACAACTAATACAATTCTACATTTATATTTCTTATATAAAACTCATGTTTCATCATAGCTCAATATGCTATCATTAATAGTAAAATAGTAAAATCATAGACCTAAGAATCATACATACTTTAACATTTGTTAACAAAACTTCGAGATACAGTTAGATACTATTTACGAAACTTCAAATATCTTAGTTTATAAAATACTAACCTACAACTCAATATAATAATACCTGTGGTATGTACTTGTTCTAGCATGTTATTAGTCAAATAGAATAAATCACCGTAAAAAAAAACATAATTTAAGTATGTGAATAATGTTACGACATTTCGTCGAATTCATTAATCAGAGACCTAATGATATTTCTTTGGTTTGTTGACCCAAGCTGTGCTGATGAGCCTTGAAAACTGCAGTCCACAGTAGAGGGTATGGCCAATCAAAGAATGCATTAGGCCTCTATGTCACAGGTTCTCTTTTTAATTTCATCTCTGGTGAAAAAGAAATCGTTATCATATATATATATGATCCGAGAAACTATGCTAATATTGCCCTTAGTAATATCATTTGTCTATGAAGCCTTAGTAACACCATCCACTTTTGTAAAACGTACGCAATATATAAGCAAAAGGATGACGTTGTAACGTAGAAACGTGTAGAGTCGTTAACTTTTTGAAGGCCATAGATAGGCCTAAATAAAATGTTTTTAATTGTGTACCAGTTTAACGTTGAATATTATTTATGATTTTAGCAGATTTATAGTTTTACTTATAAAACAAAATTTTAATTATGATAATTGTAAAAACAACGTTATGTAAACTATATTAAATTATTAATTTGAAGATTTTCATTGTTACTATAAAGTCGATGACACATGATCTACAGCACCCTCTGGTGATTTGCTCGCGAACTATCTGCACACTTATCATACCAACGCGCCTTCTAGTGCCACTTCGTGATTCTAGCAATGCACCCTCTGGTGAGTCACTCTCGTACTATGATGCCACCTTCCCTAGCAACATATCTTCTGGTGAGTAGCACTCAAACTGAAGATTTTTGGATACTACTTAAAAGCTGTATAATCCTTAGGCAGCATCTTTTGTTTATTATGTAAAACTTGCGTAATCCCCAGGTGTCAGCATAACTTAAATATTACGTAATAGGTATGTAGCCCTAAGACGGCATTCTTTGTCTGTTACGATAACTGTTCAGTCACAAGTGAAGTTATTTTCATCCTCAACGTTTCGCCTTACAGATTTTTCAACTGGTGAATTTGTATTTTCTTCGTTTGTTGAATTTCTCGCAAAAATACTCAAGGGCTATCTGCATTAGCCGTCCATAATTTTGAAGTGATAGACAAGAAGGAAAGTAACCAGACAACAACTTTGTGTCAACATAGACAAGAAGAAAAGTAATTAGACAATAACTCTTTGTCAACATAGACAAGAAGGAAAGTAATTAGTCAACAACTCTGTGTCAACATAGACAAGAAAGAAAGTAATTAGACAATAACTCTGTGTCAACATAGACATGAAGAAAAGTAATTAGTCAACAACTCTGTGTCAACATAGACAAGAAGGAAAGTAATTAGACAATAACTCTGTGTCAACATAGACATGAAGGAAAGTAATTAGTCAACAACTCTGTGTCAACATAGACATGAAGGAAAGTAGTTAGTCAACAACTCTGTGTCAACATAGACATGAAGAAAAGTAATTAGTCAACAACTTTGTGTCAACATAGACAAGAAAGAAAGTAATTAGACAATAACTCTGTGTCAACATAGACATGAAGGAAAGTAATTAGTCAACAACTCTGTGTCAACATAGACATGAAGGAAAGTAGTTAGTCAACAACTCTGTGTCAACATAGACAAGAAGGAAAGTAGTTAGTCAACAACTCTGTATCAACATAGACATGAAGGAAAGTAATTAGTCAGCAACTCTCTGTCAACATAGACAAGAAGGAAAGTAGTTAGTCAACAACTCTGTGTCAACATAAACAAGAAGGAAAGTAATTAGACAACAACTCTGTGTCAACATAGACATGAAGGAAAGTAATTAGACAACAACTCTGTGTCAACATAGACAAGAAGGAAAGTAATTAGACAACAACTCTGTGTCAACATAGACATGAAGGAAAGTAATTAGACAACAACTCTGTGTCAACATAGACAAGAAGGAAAGTAATTAGACAACAACTCTGTGTCAACATAGACATGAAGGAAAGTAATTAGACAACAACTCTGTGTCAACATAGATATGAAGGAAAATAGTTAATCAACAACTCTTGTCAGACCGAATAGTGGAATTTGATCGTCATTTTTATAACTCACTCACTGAGATTTCATTTAACTGTTAATTAATTTGAAAGTTTTGATATCCTAAATATGTTAATGTAATCATATTACTTGAGGAGCATTAACTTTATTCAAGTGACGTTAAGAAACTTTATGGCCAAGATACGCAGGGTAGGCATTTAACTATAACAAACGTTTCATCTGACAGAACCTTATGAAAAGAAACCAAAGTCTATGTAATTGAATTAAATTAATGTTGTCCTCTACAAGTAGAAACAATGGTCCAGCGGTATGTCTGGGGACTTACAGCGCTAGAAACCGAGTTTTGATACTCGTGATGGGCAGAGCATAGATAGCCCATTGTGTATCTTTGTGCTTAACTGCAAACAAACAAACAAAGAATTATGGGAATATAGCTGATGATATTTAAAACAGCATTAGTCCAAAACGTTCTTGTTGTGGTATTTTGTGAAATTTTATCGAATATTCATAAATAGTGGCGATCAGTAACATTGGCCCATTTCTAACATAAGATACTTTACTGGCCCATTTCTAACATAAGATACTTTACTGGCCCATTTCTACCATAAGATACTTTACTGACCCATTTCTACCTTACGATACTTTACTGGCCCATTTCTAAGATAAGATACTTTACTGGCGCTTTTCTAACATAAGATACTTTACTGGTCCATTTATACCATGATATACTTTGCTTATGATCGTAGATCAATGTTCAGCAGAATGATCTGTAAATAAATCTACTTTCAAAGGTTATTTTGGTTTTTAGTTTTTTTAATTGTTGTTGTTTGGTATTAAGCACAAAGCTACACAAAGCGCTATCTGTGCTCTGCCCACCACGAGTAACGAAACCCGGTTTGTAGTGGAATAAGTCCGCAGACATACCACTGTTCCACTGGGGTGGTTGTGTTTGAAAATTATACGATAACTCCTTATCAACATAAATAAATAATAAAAAGCTTCTTTCTTTGGTTTAATACTTAACAATAAAAGGAAAAGAAATTATTATGATTATAAAGTTTGAGGTTTGGAATGTCGATTTATAAAGTCGAATGTTCGCATTTTTGGAAAATATAAAGCACATTTCGTATTATTCTATACTACCCCACGTTTTATAAAATGTTTTTTTTTCACTATGGTAGACTTCATGATGTGTTACTCTAATACCACATGTTTCGTTATGATTTTCTATAATACTAAATATTTAATTTGTTCTAATACCGCATATCTAAACGGTTAGGCCAGAGAACTTTATGGTTCATGTATACAGTGGGCTAAACGGCTAGGCCAGAGAACTCTATGGTTCATGTATAGCTGTTCTTTAATTTTGAATTGTTTATGAGAAGAAAAATAAAGAGTAGGCAACACTCACCTCCTGCAGCATTTACTCGTTAATCGAATTACGAGATTGATTGTCACTTTTATAATGCACCCACTGTTGAGAGCTTGAAGAGTGTTTATTAGTATCATGTCTCGAACCCGAAACCCTTGGATTCACCAACTATTTCATGAAGTGAATTGATCTAGCGTTGCTCTACTTCATGTTTTGAGCTAGCAGTGGTTAGCATGTCGAACAGTGCATTTGAGTGCGTTATAAGTGGAACAGTCAATCCTGTTTTCAGTTCTTGTGGCATTAGGTGCTTCTGACTGGTTTTCTTTTCTCTGTTCAGTAGCTACAAACTAGGAATGGCTATGCTTAAACATGTCCGTTCATGTTACGAGAGCATAATTTGCAGTTCTGTTGAAAATACCATTAACATTTTCATTTCTTAGGTTACCCTATTTTGATGACTATAAATATACTGCTCTGTCTTTACTTCACATTGAATTTAAAAGCATATTACATCATATCCTGTTCAGTGGAGGTTTTTACAGTTAGAGTTAATTTACATTTGATATGACCTTAATTTCTGTTTATACGTTACACAGTTTCTCTAACGGAAAATATTAAACCAGCCATTACACTATGTTTACTGAAAGAGAGATAAAAAGTTAAAGTTATTCTTATTTAATGCTCAGAAGGAAATACTCATAAAAAATATTATACACTTCTGGCAGTAAAAATTACCAGCCCACAAGAACAACTTGCATGATACTTTAATAAATATAGTTAAAATCTTAAATCCTGCTACGTTGGCGCATAACATTTATTTACATCAACCAAAACTACCAGTTCTTATTATATAAAGCTATATATATATTAGGCTGATTATAATCTTTTGACGCGTCTTTAAAACAATAAAGCAAGGTATCATAAAAAGACGTCCCTTCCTGTTTAAGGAATTGTCGGCTCAAGCTATGATAAATATACAGACCACCGAAAAACTTCCAAGATATACACTTCCAGTATATTTTTGGGTGTCATGTATTTAACTTCCACAAGATGTATTGTGCATGTTACTTAGACTTCATTATTGAGTTTGACTTCATTTATAAGTTAATCACACTGGGGTAAAACCCAATAAATGAAGTATAAGTAGCATGCACAATACATCAACGTAGCTAGTCGAAGTGGATGTGATATTCATCTGTCTACGATTTTAGATAAAAATTAATTTTAATGGTTTAATTAGTTTTATGCTATTTTCTATATAAGCCTGAACAAGGTGATCGTGGAGTTTTTGTACAAAATAACGCTAAAGATGAGTTTGGAGTTTTACATTCGGTAACTAGAGTTACACCTAAATGAAGTATAAGTAGCATGCACAATACATCAATGTAGCTAGTCGAAGTGTATGTGATATTCATCTGTCTACGATTTTAGATAAAAATTAATTTTAATGGTTTAATTAGTTTTATGCTATTTTCTATATAAGCCTGAACAGTCTGCCATAGTCTACAAATGAAAAGAAAATGTCTACAGAAATATAAAATGAAACTTTTTCTAATAAACTCTTGAACGGCACCATAAAAGTATTGTTCAGTTTGTTTAGAATAGGATATTCTTTTAAACTTCAATAAAATTTGTTTGTTTTGTTGAATTTCTAGCACAGGTAGTTAGTTAGGT
>NW_013665647.1:1168747-1173059 GCF_000517525.1 Limulus polyphemus | reverse complement strand
CGCTGTGCCACTGGGGGCAGCACAGCTAGACGAGAACTATCTGTGCTAGTCGTCTCTAATTTTGAAGTGATATATTAGAGGTAAACGAGTTAGCTAATCAACACCATTCACCGCCAACTCCTGGGCTACTCTTTTATCAACAAATAGTGGAATTGACCCTCACTTATAACACATCCACGACTGAGCATGGTCAGTGTGACGGGGATTCGAACCCGCGACCCTCAGGTTGCTAGTCGAGCGCCCTAATCACCAGCTCATGTCAGGCCTCTAATCTGTATTGTAAAATCACTCGGTGAAATCTTAAAGTTAAATCATCCACGGATAATCAAGTCAATATCCTCGTGACCAGTCTTCTCACATCGAATAGTGAGATTTAATCATCATTCTTATAAAGCACCATTGTGTGGAACGCGATTTTTTCTTGGCGGTAACAGGTCACGAAACACATAACCTCAGCTCTACAGTCCGAAAATGTCAACCATTGGACAGCGCCCGGATCTCGAATAAAGAGTTGAGATCATTGTCTAAGACTAAACATAGCATAGTTGACACATTTCAAGACAGTTTCTAGACATGGTAAATAAAAGCAAATTAACGAACACCTAATGCGCAAATAGCAATTTTGACGTATTATCACCGAATTGACTAAAATATTTGCAGATTATGAATTGTTGACTGTCATATGAAAGACTTAATCATGTACAAAATATTTCTTGAAACAATGAAACTAGCCTATTGATAAAATGTGTAACTTTGTGTCTGGCTCTGTAATCCAATTCTTGTTCTTACCCTAACCAATTTTGACGTGAAAACAATAATTGGGAACTATATTACTTTAAGTTGTGAACAAAAAATACAGAAAATGAATATACTGAGTTCACAATTTTCAGTGTTATCAACGTATGTTAACCGTATTTTTTATATTTTTAAGCGAATTTAGAGCTACATGTATTATTGTTTAGTATATGTTAGGCCTAAAACGATACTCTGAATGATGAGGGTTGTCACTGTCGAAGAGTTCGGGATTTCGGATCTGGAGAACTGGTTTCGAATCTGTGCAATACCACTAATTTTACCTATGGGTAAATTATAAGAGTAACAGTTAATCCCTTAACGTGAATGGTAAGTGGTAGGGTGCTGCTGACTGGCTGCTTTTCCTTTGGTCAGTATGGACGGCGGAAGGTAGCATTGCCTTATATACAATATACAAATACAAACATACTCCCTCGAAATAATAAAATTTTATACTTCTAACGAATTACCTATCAATTCCTGTTTAGCCATATTCCAGAATCATAAAAATGTTTAATAATGTAGATTAAATAAAAAAATATAAAACGACTTTATATGTATTTTCAAATGAAAATATTGCCTAAAACTTTTAATGAATAAACTGAATTTATTTATCTCTTGAATATCAAATTATATATTTTTTATTATTTCAAAATACAGAATTAATTCAGCAGTATCAAGACATATAAAAGCAAGTGTTGATCGGTCACGCTCGAATTTCGTGAGTTACACGAGTCTAATTCAAATTTTCTCCCTATAAAACTTCCTCTTTTGATCGCCTGTTCCCATTTTAGTTGAATTTAATAGCTAACATAGGCATAAATAGCTCCTAAATTTCGGCAGTTTTTCTGCTAAATAAAGCATGTCAAGGCTGGAGTTCCCAGGATCAGATTAGGCAAGGCATTATGTGTGTGACATCACATCATCCACATCATTATGACGTCAAGCTTGGTAAGATCTGAATAGGAAAGCCGGGAAAACTCCCGTAATCAAAGTCACGGTAGTGCATTCGTACCCAATCAACGCCTCGGAAAATTAAGTCAAAAATTAGCGCAAATCTATGCTTGTAAATGTTTACGGAAAAGACGTTGTTAAAAAAGACTGAAGATACCAATTATCTGAAAGGAACAGGACAACTTTTTCTCAGAAGAAGAACAGGTTTGTATGCATGCAATCACATTGTCATCGTATGTTTTAATCTTTTATCCAAAGGCATCAATATATAGCATGTTTGATCAGTTAAATGTAGTGGATTCAGGAGCAATATGTAGCATGTTTGAAAGGAAATTGTATTTTTTTATTTATTTTCTGTATTGCCAGATTTATACGGAATAGTTTTGGTTTCCAATCATTTTTAACGGGTTTTTAAGCTAGTATTATAATAATAACTATAAAGTTGTTTTAGGAATTATCAGTTGATAAGAGAAAACCTGACATTTTCTCCATAAAAAGCAAATATATATATATAAATAAAATATTACTAAACAATATCATTTATAGTTATGTAAAGTAGATTAATATTGCCTGAAAGACAGTTACTACTCTTTATTTTAAACAGTTCTGACAAATAAACTTTATAATCTGATTTTTTGTAGACCAGGCGTGGCTCATAGTTAACGAGCTGGACTGTGAATTCGTCACCAAAACGCGTTCCGCACTTTGAGATCGTGAGTGTGTTACAGAATGACGGTCACTACCTACTATTCGATTAGAGTAGCCAAAGTGTTGACGGTGGTTGTTGTTGATTAGCTACCTTTTTTCAAATCCATCAGTTCAAATTAGGGACGGCTAGCACAAATAGACCTATTTTAACTTTACGCGAACATTCTAAACAAACCAAACTTTTATGCCATTTTTTATTAACAGATTTAAGCTACTTTGATAACAGCTGTATACTATAAATGTGTTAAATGAAGATAGTGTTTAATGCTTAGTAGAGTTTTGCTATGATACTGAATAGCAAGGTGATAAAAAAAGGAGGATTTTAATGGAACTTCGTGTAGAAAATTAATTTTGATATGAAAATATATAGCTATACAAAAAAATCACGTAATCCTGCTGTTAAAAACAATAACTTTAATTCAACAGTTTCCTTTCAAAACCGATAGCAATATAATAAAATCCTTGGTAATATTTTAAATTGATTTTAAAATTTAATTTTATTCTAAATGACGAAACAGATGTCATTAAATAAAATCATATTCGTCACAGTTGTGTATAATTTCTCTCATTATTGTGTACGGATTAATGATTGGAATATATTTACGAAATAGCACACGATTAAAACGAATACGTAATTTTATTACAATAAAAATGAATTATCAATTTTATTGCAACTAGAATTGATATTATACGACAAAAACTTTCTAGAATTCAGAATGTTTTATTCAGATATATATTCTAAGTCAAGATTTTTTTTGTTCTTTTTACTTTAAAATTTTCATTGCATTTAACAGCCAGAGAAAAAAAAAATTTGATAAAAGCCAGGGTCACGACGAAAAGAGATAAAGATGTATGTTAGGAAATGAAATCAATTTATAGTACTTGAGTGAAATGCAAGGAACTAGAAATAGCGTCTAGATTGTACGCAAACATCAACGTACCACAGAGAATCGATGATGCCAACCTTCTATTGCCATCCACCCATCCATTCTTTTATCGAATCAGCGAAATGAAATCATCATTCGACCATAGAAAACTTTGTCTGCTTATGGTAAGAAGTAAAAATGAAAAAAAATCGAAAAATGTCTGCGTGTTTTAGTACACGTTTGAATTTTAATTGTTTTCTAAATCATATTTCGAAAATTAATTTATAAAACTTGTTAGTTAGATTATGCACATATTTATAGCTTGTTTCGGCCGAGACAAGTCATGCATTGGTTTTTGTGAATATAAATTTATAATAAGCACATGCACCTAATGTATTTTACTTTCTACTACAGACAAGCCCCAGTGGCTTAGCGGAAAGTCTGCAGTCTTATAATGCTAAAAGCGGGTTTCAATACGTATGGTGGACACATGGTGTAGCTTTGTGCATAACAACAAACAAATAAAAGCTACAGACAACCCGAGGAAAAGTTAATTCTAAATACAAAACAAAGGCAAATAAACAACAACAAATGTTATATTATAACTTTATAGGTGAGACCCTTCTGTGTCAAAGAGCTTTTTGACAATCCAAATGCGATTTAAAAGCTGGGATGATGTGTTTATATAAGGATGATTATAGTCGGGTATGTGATTTTGGTAATTGTGACTTTAAGTTTAACAGGAAAGTAATACAATTATTGTTGTCGATACAACAGACTTGAAGCTCGATCCTGGAAGTACTTAAATACTTTCGTAATGTATAATAAATTGAGACAGAACTTGGATTTTAATTGATGATAAGGCCCGGCATGGCCAGGTGGTTAAGGCACTCGACTCGCAATCTGAGGGTCGCGGGTTCGAATCCCTGTCACACCAAACATGCTCGCCCTTTCAGCCGTGGGAGCATTATAATGTGATGGTCAATCCTACT
>NW_013665647.1:1160882-1168261 GCF_000517525.1 Limulus polyphemus | reverse complement strand
TCTTACACTGCTAAATTAGGGACGGCTAGCGCAGATAGCCTTCGTGTAGCTTTGCGCGAAATTCAGAAACAAACAATTGATGATAAAACAGAATGATTTTGTTTAGAACAATTTTTTAATTCTAAAAAGATTTTTTTTTCATATCATAAAATGGCAGGGTCTTTTAAAGAACATACTTTAAAAGCTTTAGTTAGACATTTTGTTTCAAGGCTTTGTACTTTAAAACAAATGAAAGTTCCAGAACAAGAGTGATTGCACCTTAAGGTATAAGGTTGTTTAGACAGTGAAACAGAACGACGCCCAATTTGTATTGTTTAATTTCAACAACATTTAAAATGCTGGATAACATCTGCTTTACTGAAATATTCTTGTTTATTATTCTTCAGTTCTTTGGATACGTTGGCACCGCTTCAATTTGAGGTTGTTGACAGTCGCTTAAGGGCGAGTATGGTGAAATCAAGTTCTTAATCAGTTTCTTGTGTTCAACAAAACCCCTCACCTTTTCAGTCTTCTCCACTCATTTTTTCACTCAACTTGGCTGAAATGTTTAGTCCCCTGAAAGAGCTTCCCACGTAACAGCAGATACTACAAGATATTAAAATTTAACGGGAAGCTCTATTACTATAGGAAAGCGTGAAAAGCCAATAATAGGAATAATCATTCATCTGACACAGCGTCAGCTGAAGCTGTCTGGATTGCTTACAAGTTTCTCCCTATCAGCTTCAACACAAGATGGCGCTTAAAGCACGGGTAAAATAGTCTACAGAAGACAGGTTCATTATGTTTGCACTGAAAAAAAAAACAAAAAAACTGCCTGATTAGAAAGTAAGGTTATGATGCTTCTGAAGGCATTATCCCAGTAGGTATTTTGTGAAAGGCGGCTATCACAGACGTATATGTAGAGTCGGTTGAAGTTCCAACAGGAAGTGAAACGCACACAGATCAGGAGGGAAATAAGGTAGCGATCACACAACATATGTATTTGACGGGTCCCGGAGGCCGTTTACGAAGAGGGTGGGGGTATGTCAGCATGAGGACATGGAAAGCAGAGACGAGAAAATTTGACAACCTATCTCTCTATTTTACTTTGAAACGTTTTTGTTACTAGTCAAAGATATTGAAACGTTTTAATATTAGAAGACTTATATTTTCGACTACCAGTTAACGTCCTCATGTTTAGAAGATACCTTATTCTGTAAGTATACTTGTATATCTAAAGCAAAAACTAATAACAACCTCTCAGATGCACGTTCCGCGACGCCTAGCAATTTACATGAAAGTATGCTGATTTTCTGAACCAGATCATTTTCTAATCCCATCTTTAACACTCCAGTCTGTTAGACACAAGAATGAAGAACCAGGATATCTTTATTTATAAATAGTAACTCCAACTCAATTATGACATATAGCCTCAGATTCAGGACACAAAAGTGTGCATCGTAAGTTTTAATATTACTTTTGCAAATAGTCCTGACAATAAAAATTACTATGTAAAGAAAGGCATCGTGCGTATTTTACCACAACGTCTCACCACTTTTGTCAGATGATGTTAAAGGGATTCAATGTGCACTTAGGCAGCTCATCTGATGTGATGAATCTTTATTATTGTGAAGCAGTATTAAGGCCTGGACACAGAGACCGAAACGTGATCCACCTCTTGACTCTAGGCAGGAGTAGTCCATAGAAGATGTAACGCTATCATCACCATCATATAATAACATTGATATCTAATATTGTTTTTATTTGATTTACCCCGTGGAGACCTGGGCACAAAGACCGAAACGTAATCCATCTCTTGACTCCTGGAAGGTATAGCCCATATAACATGCAACGCTATCATCACCATCATATAATAACATTGATATCTAATATTTTCTCTATTTAAACTTTAAGTTTTAGTAACAGCTGATGAAACACAGATTAAAGTTTTATCCTTTAAAATAATCCAAGTCAAGGTTTTTAAGCAGAAATAAAAGACATTTCCAAAAGATCTCTAATAAAAGTTTAACTTTTGATTAGTTGCTGAGAAAGCTGTTCAAATGTTTGTTTCTCAGTTATTCAATTATGAAGAAGAGACCACTTTCCGAAAGAGCACTAGTTTTGAGTTGTTCTTAGATTTGATAATCACAAAGTGCCTAGCTTTTGTACTTCAAACGTAAGAGTTGATAACATTTCCTTGAGTTTCCTTTTAATTAATATGTAATTAAAATCTTTTACGAATTATTTGTAAAAATATAACTTCCAATAATTGTTTTGTCTTACTGAAATATCATATAAAAATGGCATTCGATTTTACAACACGACTGTGTAAAATCGATTTGTTAAAAAGTTTCAATTAGAATCATTATTTTAATTTGTGGACATTTTGAACTTAATGTGCCTATATAGATTGAAATACATCAAAAGCAAGGTAATTAGTGTCAGTAATTTCTAATTTTTCCTAACAAACAACAATAAAACCGCGTTTCGAAACGATAATTTATTGTTTAATATATTGTTTAATTGTTTTAATAGTCTCGAAATGATCAAAAACGGAGTATGACTGCAATTTTTACACTGAATATTAAAAAAAATGAGCATTTACTGATGAGCGAAGGAGACGTCAGAAAAATGAATTATTTGAATACATTTTTGAAGATTCAATTTAATATTTAGTCAAATCATCATAAATAACAATTCCCATTCTTAGATATCAAAAGATAGCCCAAGTTCTGTTGAGGGGCATGGCATGGCCTGGTGGTTATGGCGCTCGACTCACAATATGAGTGACCGAATCTCCGTCACACCGACCATGCTCGTCAGTAATTGTAAACATTTGCTCTCCTGAAATTCAAATAAAATATAATGTCCACCTTTTGATAAAGCGAGCTATATTTTACAAGGAAGAAAATATTATAAGCAAATGTGTAATAAACTAACTTAAATATGTTTAAAGAAACAAAAAATAGTATTTTTATTTATACATTTCTGTAGAAAATCAATTATCTCTTAGGAAATGTTATTTTTATTAAGATTACTCTCTGTTAAATTGATTATTTCATACTGTGATAATCATATGTTTATAAAAACAGTTATATATCTTGAAATATATTAAGACTTGAATATACTGTATTGATAACTCACAATTAAACTTTTTGTTTTGTTTTGGATAAGTGTGTTGATTGTGTTTTGAAGAAGTGTTTTTTTGTTTCGAAGAAGTTCGTTTTTTTGTTTTTGTGTGATAGTTTTTGTTTTATTTTATATAACTATTTTTTGTTTTGGTTTGTATGTTTTCTTGTCTTAGATAAGAATACTTTTTGTTTTGTACAGAGTGTTTTTGTTTTAGATAAATTTTTATTGTTTTATTTTGGGTAAAGAAATGAGTTTTTGGATAAGTGTTTTTGTTTTAAATAAGTATACTTTTTGCTCTGTATAAAAGTGTTTTTGTTTCGGATAAATGTTTTGTTTTATTTTGGATAAGTGTGTTCTTGTTTTACTTTGAATAAGTGTGTTTTTGTTTTGTTTTAAATTGGAGGTTTTTCTTTAGTTTGTATAAGTGTATTTTTAATTTAATTTTGGATAAGTATTCTTTTTTGGATAAATATTTTTTGTTGTTTTTGTTTACGATGACATTTTTTGATAAACGTATCTCATACTAAGCCTATTTTCTTTTTACACCAATCAGTTATCATATAACTTATAGTTATATAGTCATAATTTTCAGACTTTGCTCATGTTACCTTTAATTTTACTAGTCAATTACAGGAGGTACAGTATTGCCCCTAATTAACGCCCCCGAGGCGTTGCAAACTGCAAGGCCCGGCATGGCCAGGTGGTTAGGGCGCTCGACTCGCAATCTGAGGGTCGCGAGTTCGAATCCCCGTCACACCAAACATGATCACTCTTTCAGCCGTGGGGGCGTTATAACGTGACGGTCAATCCCACTATTTGTTGGTAAAATAGTAGCCCAAGAGTTGGCGGTGGGTGGTGATGACTAGCTGCCTTCCCTCTAGTCTTACACTGCTAAATTAGGGACGGCTAGCGCAGATAGCCCTCGTGTAGCTTTGCGCGAAATTCAAAACAAACAAAAGCAAACTGCAAAGGGGCGCTGTATAGTATTTGTACAGTTCCGAATTCTATTTTTCACATGTGATTTGTTGATTTTAATGCTAATTGTTGTGGGTATTTGCTTTTCTTCTTTTTTTTTCAAGTCAAAATTACGCTAATAAAAGTGGATTATATGTTGAATTACCATTGCTGTCACACAACGTAAGCTTTATAAAAATACCGAGGGAGGGGCAAAATTTGAGAGGGGCGTAAATTAGGTTAATACAGTATTCTGACACTTCCTAGTACTAGACGTTCGTTGCTCGTTTGTCCAACAGCTTTAAGAATAGACAAAATATACATAAATCCTATTATGTAAGTTGTAAATATTACTTTTGCATACTCTACAGATTTAGATGAAACTGCTTTACTTAATATCCTTTGCAGATGCTTCAACATCGTTAAAGTTCCTTAATGTGCGGCTTTCTATGTTGATTACTACACTTTTTTAACGGGCTGTTTATTTTTGAATCTTAATATTTTTTTCTTCATGTGATAGTAAGCCTTTAAGATATATTTTTCTTTATAATTTTAAGCACGATGATGCATCTAAATAAAAATAACGTGTTTAGAAAGGTGGGAGCCATAAAAAAATGTTTGGGAACCACTGCTTTAGGCCAGTAACTATGCTCATCATGAAATATACCTAGCGGATAAAAAAAGGCTTAATTATACAAAATTTCTTGAAGATGCCTAGGTATTTTTTGCTTTAGATGAATTTTCTTGACAGGAACAAGTATAAATAAAGTTATAACATATAGAACATTCTACATAGAAATATTAATAGGTTATGTGTAAGATTCAGACCACATGAGAACATGAAAAATAAAGTGCCATTCATGAAGATAAAAAAGAAGTAAAAACAACATAATTATTTAGAAAATTATTAATTTAAGTTGATACTTCAAAGACAAGGATTAAGTTTTTCATTTATAAGTATTGCGTAAATGTAATAGAGCTTCAACATTACTAACACGATAAATATCTGAGTCAAAAGAAATGTTAAATACCGAATTTAAACACTTGTTTTTAGATTTTTTTCCCTTGTCATCAGATTAGTGAAACTATAGTTTTAACATAAAAAAACTCAATTGATGATACACATGCCTCTTACTAAATAATGCAATAAACAGGCTAGGTAACTCTAGCACATAAACATACGTCTATATATATCAGGTCGTCAAGAAATTAATGTCACGGTTTCAAACACTTTCATTAACCCCCTCCCCCCACAAAAAGCGTACATCACGTATAATAGTTAAACAAATCACCTAAACGTCACGTTAGTGTAGCCTATATAATGTGTAAAGTTTAATATACTGTAATCCCTTATAGTGATGGCACATTACGAGACACACATTCGACATATAATGCTGTTTGAATACAAGAAGGGAAACAACGCCTCTGTAGCCACAAATAATATCATATACTTTAATATACTTGATCATAACTTATTTTATTAAACGCAAAATGTAATTCCTTAGATTCTATACTATTAACTCCATCAACTTGATCATAAATTATTTTATTAAACACACAATGTAATTCCTCAGATCCTACACTACTAACCCCATCAACTTGATCATAACTTATTTTATTAAACGCAAAATGTAATTCCTTAGATCCTATACCATTAACTCCATCAACTTGATCATAACTTATTTGATTAAACGCAAAATGTAATTCCTTAGATCCTATACTATTAACTCCATCAACTTGATCATAAATTATTTTATTAAACACACAATGTAATTCCTCAGATCCTATACTACTAACTCCATCAACTTGATCATAAATTATTTTATTAAACACACAATGTAATTCCTCAGATCCTATACTACTAACCTCATCAACTTGATCATAAATTATTTTGTTAAACACAAAATGTAATTCCTTAGCTACTAATAATATCAACTTAGCAAACACACGCTTAGAATACCATTTAGCATATCTGAAGATGAAAAAGAAGTAATTCTGAACATTAATAAATACTAGTATAAAGAGACTCTAGATCAAAGTTGGCTAAGAACACATTTTCATTAAACTTCAAACTCAAAGTTGTCTTGAATAGTTAATTCATTACTTGTATATACTTCCCAAGAAAAGTTACTAAGATCTTAATAAATTATTATTGTAAGGGCCAGTATTTGAAGTCAATGGAACATTAAGCTTATGAACTGCAGACAAACCATAGCAGTATTATAGTGTTACAAAAACATCCAGATTGTACTCTTAAACGTTGTTACGTGATATGAAGATAAAGTTCAACATGAAATGAACAAATTTACAACGGATAGAAACGTATGTATTATATACAAACATCAATCGTCTATCGACTGGTCAGACTTCTTCCCAATAACATATGTATAACATACAAACACCAATCGTCTATCGACTGGTCAGACTTCTTCCCAATAACATATGTATAACATACAAACACCAATCGTCTATCGACTGGTCAGACTTCTTCCCAATAACATATGTATAACATACAAACACCAATCGTCTATCGACTGGTCAGACTTCTTCCTGATAGCATATGTATTACATAAAAACACCAATCGTCTATCGATTGGTCAGACTTCTTCCCAATAACATATGTATTACATACAAACATTAATCGTCTACTGACTGGTCAGACTTCTTCCCAATAACACATGTATTACATACAAACACCAATTGTCTGTCGACTGGCCAGACTTCTTCCCAATAACACAGGTATTACATACAAACACCAATCGTCTATCGAATGGTCAGACTTCTTCCCAATAACATAGGTTCATTGTCGTAAAAGTGTTTTTAAAAATATTCAACATGCATATCTTTAAAATTTATACAGCAATTATGTTAATTTAAAATTGTGACAACTTTTCTTACAAAAATGTCAAAACAATGCAGCAAAACGTTGCACATAATGGAAAAATAAATCACCCAGGCTAGAGCACAAACTACATGGCGGGAACAGTAAAAATGTGTCCTGGTAAGAAGTAAAATTCATATATATATTGGTAGAAATGCTCCAATTATAAATACTAAATATATATTCATAAACTTTGCATAATGTAGTGACTAAAATAAGCACATGTATAATTACCAGAAATAAACGATCTTATAACACCAAATTGTCGTTTTTATTTAATTAGACAATAAACGTGTCGCTTTATATCTTCTTCAGGAGGGTTCTATTAAACCACAAACTGAAACTGACAGTACAAAGCTTCAAATAGTAGTGAAATGCTCCTGAAGAAGCGGAAATCCCCGTCCCACCAAACATGCTCGCCCTTTCAGCCGTG
>NW_013665647.1:1122674-1160826 GCF_000517525.1 Limulus polyphemus | reverse complement strand
GACGGCTAGCGCAGATTGCCCTCGTGTAGCTTTGCGCGAAATTCAAAAACAAACAAACAGAAGCTGAAAAGCGAAACGTTGAGTGTCTAATTAAATAAAAATAATAATTTGGTGTTATGAGGTCGTTTACTTCTAGTATTAAAATGTCTTTTATACACCAATATGCACTACAGAAATTAAATAACGTAACCAGTTTGGGGAAGGAAGTTGCTCCCAATGAAACAACGAAACAAGGAAAGACGATCAAAACAAGAATTAAAAAACAGGTTACTGCAAACAGCTCACTTGGGCGACAAACAAAAGTTTATCAGGGTTTCCAGCCCTGATAAAGATAACAAGCTATAATGAAACCAGGATAATTAGATAATATATATATGTATCGCTAATCTAATAAAGGAAATGTAAATTTACTAACTTGTTTCCAATAACTTAACGAACTTAACCCATTCCCGCCCAGAACGCCATTCTAATATGTTCTCAGTTTTTTAAGTGACTTCTCCATTTTTATCATATAGCACACGTGCGTTAGCTCTTAAAGAAGAAAAGAAAAATATTAATAGCAATTATTTGCCATAACAAACTAATGTATTGCATACATACACATCGACAAACAGATAGAGACAGCGGTATTCTAACATTTTGTTGTGGTAGCGGTGCTGGAAACCATTTAACAAAACTATAAACCATGCATATTATGGAAGCTATGTATTCGCTCTTCATTACTGTGTTAAAACATGTTAATAACACCAGAGGATGCGCATCACCTCTGTACTTCAATTCGGGGAATGCTGCCTCAACCCCGATTCTTGCGTCCCTGGATAGACAGCCGGGAATTTTGTAAAAACTTACCCGTACTGTGAAGTTACCTACATTAATTATCGTAAGGTTGATGTTAACGCCATGGCTAAGACACTAGTTTTACTGTGTCTTCGGTAAACTGAAGTCGTCTAAAAGTTGGATCAAATTTCTTTGATCTTTTGGGCCTTAGAGTATAGACAAATGGACAGGCACATTTTGTATGCGATTGAACAGATATTCCCACCTATTCAGCTCTCCTAAAAAGGAGAAGTTTTATTATATGATTGATTCAGACATTTAGGTACGTAGACGTTTTGAGAACAAGTTTGTTTCTGATCAAATGAAGCCAATTCTACTCGTTAATAAAGATTGAATTTTAAGAGGCTTTGAACTCAGGTCTGTTTTATACTTAGCTGAGACGAAGTTTGCATTGTTTGTGTCCAATCACTTTGTATTGATCATACAATTAAAACAAAAATCCAGTATGTCACAATGAAGGTGTTGCTTACTGGGTTACAAACTTTACTTGAACTTCAACGTCTAAACGTCTAGCATGACAAATAGACGTGCCCATACTGCAGTCTACACGTCACAAAAGGAGTGAACGTACATTTCAGTCTGCTATACAATACAATGTTATTCATGCTTTCTAAACGCATTGGCAAAAACAGACACTTTTGTTCTTCTCTAAGCATACTGCAAGATCGTTCATCACCACTAATATCAGTCCTGCCACTGACATCTGGTGGCTTAGCAGGGGATTAATCGTCGTTTCCGCCGAATCACAGAAAACCATTGCACAGTGTGATTATCCTATTAGCTAACACATGAAGAACCGCTAGCACACGGTGTGGCTTGACACCACCCAGAGCCTCTGGAAATTGATGTAATAAACGGAAGTTAACTTAGTGATTGAGTAATGTGTAATCATTACCGCGCTACGAACAATGGAGGTTTGTGCTGTTTTTTTATACGGATTCAACTGGTCTGTCTTGGAGTTTGAGCTACGTTTTTTATGTGTTTTTTAATAAGGTGCGGAACTATATAAACTAAGTGCTTTTTTGCTATTAAATCTAAAATCCGATTTAATGAATCCACCTTTTTTTGTTTACTAAGTTTAATACAACTCTTAGACAAGTGAAATGTTTCAATGCAGTAAAATAAATTCTAAGGATACCATGATATAAACCCTGCAACGCTAAGGCTTTAAGTCTTTATTTTAACAACGAATAAAATATAATAGATGGTTCTTAATTTAAATTTAAAAGAAGTGATTGTCGATGAATATTACGGTAAAATTTTACATATAAAGTTTAGTATTTTAATTTCCTAGCATGTGAAATTTGTGTATGTGTATTTCTAAATGTAAATAAGTTTTTATGTATAATACGGTAGCAATTAGTGATATTCTCAGACAATATTTATTTCGACGAAATATTTCATTCGTTTGTTTTTAAAATACATTTATTAGGGAACTATAAGGGAAAAATTACTTCGTCAAAGCATTGCTACATAAAAACATTTCTTATTAATTCTGACATTGTCGCACCTAACCATCATTCTTATATTTCTTAGCCTTGATTCCAGTTATGACCCCCACAAAACTTTTCCGCTAGGTGCTGGAGTAGCCACTGAGATGTAACATGTGATATGCGGAACACATTATTTCATGTAATTAGCAAACACTTATGACGGAGGATTGTTACCGTAGAACCAGATATTTTTAGAAACTTTAAATAATATTGTATTATTCTTGCTCTTCAATATTTATTATGGAATAAATAATTCATTTGATACTGAATACCAGATATTTACTCACGACCGTAATGTTCTCAGCTGATATAACCTATATTTCCTTAGTGGTTTTATTTCTGTTTAACTCTATTAAATACGTCTTCTCAGTTTTTAACATCATTTCATACACATTTAAATATTTAACTGTAGCTGCTATGAACAACAACACAGTCTACTTATCACGCAAAGTACTAAGTAGATTATCAATGACTTTCATCCTTCAATACAATTTTTTCGTCTTATTCTATTACATTTATAAGAGTTTTATCGGATCATTGTTAAATTTTAATCCGCTTATGATAAAACATTTCAAAATTTCGTTTGTAGTTTAATGCTAGGCCTGTTTAAGAGCTGTTTCCAGTTGTTTTTTTACCTTCTTAACTCTCACAGATGGCATATTCTTATATAAAACTCTGACGAGTCTTTCAACTCGCGAATCTCCTTCGATAGTTTGAGAACTTTATAATTGAGAATCAAAAGTTAAAGGTTTATCAAATCTCCCAGGCCTTTGTTAAACACGAAGGCCTTTTCATCAGAAATTTTGTAAACATTTTGTCGTGTCATAAAGAATTTCGAAAACATATCATAACCATTAGAACATTCATAAAGTTACTGAGCAAGTTTAGAGTTTTTATTAAAGTACTTAGATTTGTTTTTCAAATTTTTAAAGTAATTTCATCAGTTCAATGGTAAATCTGTGAACGTGTATAAGCGTATTAAACAAGCCCCATAAATAATAGACTAAAGACAATAAATTCTTCTTCTTCTTATCACGTCCGTGAGTATCAGTTATGTTATTTAATGAGCACGAATATTATCGAAGAACAACATCTCTATAAAGGATATTTACACCAATAGCTGTAAACAAATTATGCAAAATTTCTATTTGAATAAAGCGCATATAAAATGATTTTTTTTGTTGTAAAATTAAAACTTTTCCGAAATATTTATAACACCAATCAATTGCGCATGTTATCATATGATCTAAAATACATTATCTAATACTAATGTGTCAGAGTGTACATAGGTTTCATTTAACGGTAGCTTATGTATTTTTTACTTTTATAAATTACACGTAGTATAGACTTTATCGTTATATTTATAAAACAAGATATTGTCCAAACTGTTGCAGTATATCGAAGTATTTGCCTTTTTCTCTTCATTTTATGTTTTACAAATTTCAGAACAATATCACTATTTACAACAAAACAGAAATGTCATGGATTATTTATTCAATTTTCTAACTATATAATTTTTCTGAACTCGCTGGTTTCAAACTGTCGTTCCCATGACGACGGGTGGTCATCAATCTCAAGCTATTGAATGGAGACAAATCGGATTGATAAGCGAGACCTTACGTTTCTCTATTATATGGCTACCAAAGACTACAAGGCTAAAGGACCCGCGAAATTTGACGGCTATGGAATGTAATTTGATATTTCACCATTGGGGTCAAAGTACCTCGTCAATTTCAGTAGCAAGATATATATATAGATATTACACAGTTACACAGTAGTGAAACATAACCTCTGCTTTGTTATATAGATACGATAAAAATATCATTTATTTTACGCTACAACGATAACACAAGTTGTTTTCTTCAATCGACTCCCCAACTCACTGTTAAAACATTTACCAAATACTTTTCCTCAGATGTTACAAATCGCGTCTTTAACTAAACCTTTTCTACTCAGATCTTACAAAACCCGATTATAGCTAAAGCTTTTCTACTCATATCTTACAAAACCCGACTATAGCTAAAACTTTTCTACTCAAATCTTACAAAACCCGACTATTATAGCTAAAACATTTCTACTCAGATCTTACAAAACCCGACTATAGCCGAAACTTTTCTACTCATATCTTACAAAACCCGACTATAGCTAAAGCTTTTCTACTCATATCTTACAAAACCCGACTATAGCTAAAGCTTTTACACTCAGATCTTACAAAACGCAACTATAGCTAAAACTTTTCTACTCAGATCTTACAAAACGCGACTATAGCTAAAACATTTCTACTCATATCTTACAAAACCCGACTATAGCTAAAACATTTCTACTCATATCTTACAAAACCCGACTATAGCTAAAGCTTTTCTACTTATATCTTACAAAATCCGACTATAGCTAAAGCTTTTCTACTCATATCTTACAAAACCCGACTATAGCTAAAGCTTTTCTACTTATATCTTAGAAAACCCGACTATAGCTAAAGCTTTCTACCCAGATCTTACAAAACGCGACTATAGCTAAAGCTTTTCTACTCATATCTTACAAAACGCGACTATAGCTAAAGCTTTTCTACTTGTATCTTACAAAACCCGACTATAGTTAAAACTTTTCTACTCAGATCTTATAAAACGCGACAAAACTAAAACTTTTCTACTCAGATCTTACAAAATGCGACTATAGCTAAAACTTTTCTACTCAGATCTTACAAAACCCAACCATAGCTAAAACATTTCTACTCAGATCTGACAAAACCCGACTGTAGCTGAAACTTTCCTAGTCAGACCTTACAAAACCAGATTATAGCTAAAACTTTTCTACTCAAATCTTACAAAACGCGACTATAGCTAAAACTGTTCAACTCAGATTTTACAAACGCGACTATAGCTAAAACTGTTCAACTCAGATTTTACAAACGCGACTATAGCTAAAACCTTTCTACTCAGATGCTAGAAAACGCAACTTTAACTAAACATTTTATTCTGGGATCTTACAAAACGAGACTATAGCTAAAACTTTTTATTCAGATCTTACAAAACATAATTCTACATTAGCTCACTTTTCCTATAGTGATAACCCTCCTGTTGTCATGTATCTCATCGTAAAAACTTTAAAGTCCTAGATTCCCGATTTACCTTAGATTTCTGATGTTCACAATAAACTATACGGAAAGACTATTTACGCTAACGGTCCAAAATCAGTCCATAATTTTAAACTTAAAGACTATAGGGAAGGTATCTGGTCAACAACACCCATTGCCAATTCTTGTGTTACTCTAATCAAACAGTGGGATTTGTCTATTTCTCTTATAACACACTCACTGACCGAAATGCGAAGCGCGATTTTGAGGACGTGAAACATGAACCTCATCCGCAAATTCACAGTCCGTGCTAGCCTTATATCAGAAAAGTAAAACACTAAAATCAACTTTCTCTCACTTCCAGGTAAATTCAGACTAATTCTGAACTCGTTCCTCATCCATGGTAAAAGTAGTAATTTATATTTTCCCCATCTAAAAGATATTCATCTATATTTTCAAAACAACGACGAACTCGATTCTGATCATAAATAATCTTACAACTCTGACTACTAACTATCTAAAATCCTATATTTATTAATCAAAACTAAAAATATAATATTATAGTTAGGCATCTAGTTATGTTTAACCACTCCATAAGGTGTTTTCTTGAGTATTGAATTAAATTCTTTATTGTTTCTATAATAACTCCACCGCTGTGCCACTGGGAGGGGGGAGACTTTGAGACAATCAGCAGTTATCTTATTTTGAAAGATAAAAAGAACAAAAATTCCAAAAATTGTAACACTATTGCTTCTTATACAGCTTTGTGAGTATGTCGGTATGTACGTGTATACGTAAATGTGTGTGTGGTTTATTACATACTTATTCACATGTACACATATATTTTACATTGTGTATACACAAATACATTGTTATTTTTCAAAAATATTTTATTTTTCACAGCATTAATTTTGTCCACCGGGGGTTCAGCGGTACGTCTGAGGGCTTGTAACGCTAACAATTGGGTTTAGATACCCGCAGTGAACAGAGTAAAGGTATCCATTGTGCAGCTTTGCGCTGAAACAAAGAAGAATAATCAATATTTTTTGTATATTATTTTCAGACACCAGAGTAGTAGCTACCTTTCGAACTTTCGAAGCATCACACTGTTGCCAGGCAACAATACACATCGTCCTACTTACTTATTATTATTGCCATCCCCTTTTTCGAAACTTTGAAATAAAATTTAAAACCTCAATATGCGATTTGTCTACAAAATACACAACTTACAACAGCATACAGAGTACCTAGATCAACTTCCTCAACATTTATGTATAAATACGCAAATATAGAAACACTAACCGATAGACTCCTACATAGTTCGCTAAATTATTTCGCGAAACATTGGCAAAAGAATGATCTACTATGTGATCTAGACCGTTTCTGCATACATGATGAAGATAGTCCTAAGTACCTCTCCCCCATCAACATTTATATGAGAAATAAAAATAAATTAAGGCCACCTAACGCTTGACATATATCATCAATAACAATAATTTACTGTGAGAGCATTAAGAAGGGTTATATATGTAAATACTCTCGCTCAAATTTAGAATTATTGAAAAATGTGAAACAAACAACTGGAACTGTTCGTGTAGTGTGGACTTTAGCACAATCGGATAAAGCAAAAGAATATTGAACACATTAAAATTTATATAATTTCACACATGAACATGGCTCTGAAAGGGGTCAAAGTGAAAAAGTGGACTAGCTAAACTCTGGCCATATTGTAGAAATTACATTAGTATTAAGAGGTCAATTTCAACCTGACTCTCCCGGATTTACAAGACCTAAATTCCGATATCTGGAACCTAATATTAATTTGATGATAATTCTCAAACAATATTGATCAACAACCTATATAAGTGTATGTTTTTTCCTGTCTGTTGTTGGATGTTCATTTCGAACTTTCTATTTTTGATAAGACTTTGTGATATCAAACCTTTTGTTCCATCAAAGATTAAAATCGCCAGAAGAAGAGCGTTATGAACAATAAAGTATATGTTTTTTATTTACCAATTGTTTGTGGTATAAATCTGTGATTTTTTTCATTAATATTAAAATTAAGACGACGAATGAATAAATTGTTTTATGGTTTTTGGTGAGAGATTATAATAAAGTACTATGTACTCTCTATAGCAATGTTCTTTTTTTTGTTTTGTTTTAAAGTATTTGTGCTTGTTTCCAGGGTCTATGTTTCATTCCTATGTTAACTGACGTTGCTTGTGAACTTAATTATTTGTTTGATTCGCCAGTTTTGGAGTTAGCAGGATCAACCTTTGTAGGTGAATGCGGGGTGACAAAAGGGATGTCTTTTTCTCTATGACTTAGCTCTTTAGTAAGTAGTACCAGGGGGAGGGGCTAAAACACGCCCGAAAAGTAGCCTAGGCATGATGAGGTTTCCGAATAGGTTTTAAAGGTCTTTGAGACACAATCGGGCATTCCATTTTGTGTTCCTAGCCCGTTCTGTATAACGGGGCTCTATGTTTGAAACTATGATCATATCGCCACTCAAGAGTTAGTGAAGCCGAAATTGGTATAAATTCTAAGGTATCATAGGTAGATGTCCTAACGGGTTTTTTTTAGGGTGCGGAACCATTCTGGAATACTGGAAAAGCTTGATCTGTACACTGGGGCATTTGTAAGTTATGAGGGGGGTCTTTTAGTCCCACAAAGGAGAAGCTTATTTTATGCCGGTTGGCTAATATAAGAAGTGTATGTGGCTAGAGCCTGCCTTCATCCTAGCAAGGAAATGTTGCAAGAAACGCTACTGCAAATTTTATTAATACAGTCATAGACTAAATTCGGTCCTGTTTAATTTCAGAGAATGACACTAAGTCTTATATCTCAACTAGAACTAATTCTAATATCATCCATTGCATTGTATTTGTTTCTAATAAGATAGAGGCTTCCGTTTGATGCATCGTTTCGTTCGTTCAATCGTTTTAGGGTTAAGCCACAATGAGCTATCTGCTGTATCCACCGCGGGAAACCGAACTCCGAGTTTCAGCATTCTAAGTCCGAAGACTTTCCGCTGTCCCACCGGCTGACACATTTGATGCATGTTTTAATGTGAGTTCTCTCAAACTTATAAAGAGAAATTATCAGTTTTATGTTTAACCAGTCAACAACAATTTATTTTTCTTAAGCTTATGCAACTGAAATATTCCAGTCTCGGAAAGGAATATTAAACAAGGTAGTTTGTATTTTCGATTCAGATAAACGACGCGCTGATAGAAGAATCTAACGTCCATTTTTATATATAGGAAGCAGTAGTCGTATCTTCCATAACTCCAAGTTTATATACGGACCGTAAGAAGATAGCGATTATTTTCAACCTTACTACAGTATTCTATCATAACAAATACACGAGAACCAGAATATTGAAGTGAGTCATGGGCGATGGTGCCAGCTGGTTCGCGCGACACTTTGAAAATCAACTTGAAAGTCTTTTTTTCACGTACATGGTCAATATGACGAGCTCCACAAAACGTGTATGTTGTATTGACTTTCTCCTAAACTGGAACTGTTACTGCGCTTAGCGGCCGAGCTAGCAATCTCCTCCACGTGACGGTAAGCTGCACTGCGAGCTTTAACGCCTGCATTTTGTGAACTAAATGAAAAATCATAGGCGTACTAGCCGATAGCACCATGCATTCAAACGACTAGCAAACAGCTGACAGCGGGTTGCGTTAACGGCTTCGCTCAGCCATGGTTATACGACTTTCCAGCGAGCAAGTTTGACGGTATGGGCATTAAGAACGCAAATATCTTGAATGTAAAAGATGTCACAGCTGTTAAACCCCTACTGACGTTAAGAAGTAGGAGAATACCTTTCTACTCAGTAAAATCTTTTAAGTTATCTGGCTATAAAAAATTACCCAGAAAGTGATTAAAATACAATAACCACGCTATCCCTATCATTGAACTACTAAACAGCCTGTCCCTTAATGATAGCTATTTAATTGTTTATAGCAGTAAGAAAGGTTTTATTTTGGAAATATCATGTATTTATGATATGAATGATATCACATCTTCCCTTTGATAAACAATAAATTTATTGTTTTAAAAAATAGAAATAAATTTTCTATTAACTTATTAGCTAATCAATTCAAGTATTATAAAAATAAATCATAAAGCATCTTACATAACTTTCGTAATGAAACTTACTCTTTAGAAACAAATTATTGATCCATAAAATAATTAAAATATATGATTAAACGCCAGAAAAACTAATATACATTTGCTACTGGAGATATAATGTCTATATATATATATATATATATACATACAGATATAGAGATAATGGCATAAATAAGATAGGTAGGTATAGAGATAATGACATAGATAAGATAAATAGACAGATAGATAATGACAAAGATAAGATAGATAGACAGATAGATAATGACATAGATAATATAGATAGACAGATAGATAATGACATAGACAAGATAGATAGACAGATAGATAATGACATAGATAAGATAGATAGACAGATAGATAATGACAAAGATAAGATAGATAGACAGATAGATAATGACATAGATAAGATAGATAGACAGATAGATAATGACATAGATAAGATAGATAGACAGATAGATAATGACATAGACAAGATAGATAGACAGATAGATAATGACATAGATAAGATAGATAGATAATGACATAGATAAGATAGATAGACAGGTAGATAATGACGTAGATAAGATAGATAGACAGATAGATAATGACGTAGATAAGATAGATAGATAATGACATAGATAAGATAGATAGACAGATAGATAATGACGTAGATAAGATAGATAGACAGATAGATAATGACATAGATAAAATAGATTAACACATACATACCTTTTATTAAAATAACCAAACCAGTTATTTTACAAGCTTAACAACAAACAAACAGTTGTTACAACAACAACAACAAAATCAATTCATTAAACTATGATACTTATCCGTTATACCCATACATATACGCAATATCTGTAGATAATATTACATACTTACACATTTTTATAATCGATAGTATACTTATCTATAATTCCCAGTATCAAACCGATAATTATAAGATGTTGAATGGATAATTTTAGATACTTCTGTTGAAACATCCAAACTATTTAGCCAATACAATATATGACTTAATAATCATTATATGCATATATATATATATTGATAGTACATAAGATGATAAAGTAAGCATAATGAAATTATTCTGACTGATAAACATATAGATAATGACATAGATAAGAAAGATAAACATATAGATAATGACATAGATAACACAGATAAACTGATTGATAGGTAGATGATGACATAGATGAGATAAATAGATAGATAGATAACGAAAGAGATAAGATGCATAAATAGATAGACAGATATTAAAAGATATAAGAAACATAAATGTAAAAATAAGGAGATACAAGATAGATAAACAGAAAGATAGAGGGACAGAACTCTCAACATCTCGAGCTGTACCATTGATAATACAACCGCATGAATTATGCACGCAAACATTTACCTCCTCGTTTCAGAGGCTCTGATGGACTGCCGGAGGCTTGTTCCGGTACTTCTTTATTGACCTTTACTACATTACATGGTCACCAATATTTAATCACGAAGGATGTCAAGCCTGTTATTAGTGTAATAACGAAACACACATAGGTTCATGGCTCGTACGCTGAAGGTTAGTGGATAATTACCAACGACATTTTAATTACATTAATTAAGCGCTGTAATTAAGTGGCGTGGAAGGATGTTACCAAGGCTGTAGAATATAATCATTAACACTGAACACTGAAAAATGAGTTGGTAATATCATATAGAGTTAATGTATGCTTATAGGCTTATTTATTTATGTATACCCAAGTCATTTTAGGAATTAAAAACAAAGTAAGAATCACTCATAGTGAGTAATGGTTGCTTTGTTTTCGGCAGTGGAATATTGATAAAGTAATTATATTATGTATAAGTGCATTTTCAAACAATCAAACCTTCTATATAATCTATGAATAACCTTATACTAAACTGAACTTCCTTACTACGTCTGAATATTATGTTGATACTTTACAAACGTCAACTCATAACATCAAGTATATTAATCATAACGTGCTAAACCTGGGAAAGTCAGTTTACGTGTAAATCATTAGACTAGGGCTAATTATCAGCTACATCAAACAAAGATGAGAGATAAGATATTAAACACTAAAAGTTTAAAGGTTTTTCCAGAAGTGGTTAGTAACCTGTTCGTCACTACTTTTAGTTTTATCAACATTTTAAGGAACATTATAAAAACACTCTCTCCAAAGCTTGAGATATTAAACACAATGTTCGAGAAAAGCTGCTACATAATTGCTTTTCATAATCTAATGTTACATGTTACCAATTTCTGTAGGTCTCGCTTTAGATCAGCCAGTAAGTTTCTTCTAACCAAACCCTCTCGTAGTGATTTATCTAATTAATCGTTTAACTGGCTTCCTTTTCTTTATTTTGGAGTTATATAGTTGAATGCCAGAACTGTTGTGGTACTGTTTTTCTAGGAATATTCCTTTATTAAAGATATATTAAATGAGCTTAACAAATGATCTACGTTCCCTTGAGGCTTATCTATAGATCACACCTATCAATACTTCATTCTTAGATATAATTTATCAATGTGGTACAATGGCGAAGCATTTGTTTAATGGATAAATTTCCTTATATATCTATATGTTAGCTAAGTCTTACCATTAGAAATATTTCTAACTGACTCTGATGTTCCTAAATATAGTTTATCTTTCTGATATTCCTAGCTGAGCTAAAATTTTTCCCAATAGTTATCTTACATAATACTCATCTTCTTGATATTCCTAACTAAGTTAATTTTCTGTGTATTTCATGATACTGTTAGGTTAGCAAACTTCTTTCTGATACAGAATCTAATTTCACTGTATTTCTTGATAAACCTTCTATTTGTGTTTATTCATATTAAGTGTTTTTTTTTGTGTGTTTCGTTTAACTAAAAGTTACATATCTGTGCTTTATTAACATGGTAAAACTTGAATCAGTGTTACTTGAGATAAAACACCTATCTAAGATTGTAGTTATCTGTATTCTATATATGTGATAATTACAATTAAACGTTTTATCTGTGATTATTATAGTTAAAGTTTCTGTTATAATTTTTCTATAATTTTTGTGCTTATTTATCTTATCTAATATTTATTATTTTGGTTTTCATATCCATATGACTCATTTAATCCTGATCAAAAAACATTCCAGCTCCATTGTCAAGTCCTATTTTCCAATTTATAAGAATTTGGTGTATCTTGTATATTCTAATAACTGGCCACAAAATGATATTTTTTTCCTTAGTTTTTAACCTCACATGAAGATATCAGAATAAACAAAATCTTCTGGAATACCACTTGTCACAAACGTAAGTTGTTCATAATAACAAATATTGATGCGCTTAGAATATTCACGATAAAAATATCATTATAAAGGCACAGATACACATACACCTCGAGGCAATAATGAAAAAAATTCAGAAGTTGATGATTATTTTATACATGCAGGCAGGCCTTGGTCTATAAAAACGTTTCTTGAGGTCTAAATATTTTACAGAAAACGCTGCTATTTAACTATGCCAGAAACGTAGCTAGATCAAATCTCATTCCCTTCGGGATTAAAGTATAATAAGCTTTACAAAATCATTTACACTGTGAAAAGATCGATCAGCATACCTAGAAGTAAGGTGTGTTTTTTATTGTTCTCTCTTGTGAAATGCATGGTTAACAAGACAGAAGAAAGTGTCGTTCTAATCGGATATCCAGAAGGCTAGAGTTGAAATACATGCGACGAACACCTGGTTTTGTTTTGAATTTTAAAGCCCGGAATTGATATTTGCATAACATGTCTTGAGCAGTGCATCAAGAACTAGGGTTATTTTTCACACATTATTTCACAGTTTTTGAGATTACAGGACTCGTTTCAACGTCAAGTTGGAATATAAATTGCTTGCTTAGCGGAAATGCGCAAAACTTTCTTGTGGGTTTGCAATACAAAACTCTCGAAGAAAAATACATTTTTCGTGGTTGTGCCACATTCTAACAGAGAGTCAATACAACGGAGTCTATTAAAATCCTATTAAGTTATAAAATCTGTATGTGCTTATTATAAGCTTTTCAAACGGTTTTGACTTTAATAATGTATCAAATTAACAAATAAAACGAAATCTTCCTTTCGCTGCAAAGCGATCCAATCACATTTTTTTCTGTCTTGTCATATTACAAGATAGCATCGGTTAAGCAAGCAAATCAAAGCACTTTATTTGTTTGTTTGTGTTTATGCACAAAGCTACACAAAGGGCTATCTGTGCTGTGCCCACCACGGTTATCAAATCCAGTTTTTTAGCGTTATAAGTCTTAAAACTTACCCACTGTGCTACTAGGTAGAAAATCAAAACAGAAAGTGTGTCAGGAACAAGACGATAATTTCCACACTAAATTATGAAACAAAAAGTATATCAGAAATGATGTTTTTCCTTTCACGAGATTATCAGACCAGAACGTGCATCAAATATGAAAGACTTTTTTTTGTAGGAGATTATCAGGTCATTAGTGCGTCAGAAATGCTAACACCCTACACGTAAATTAATGTACATATATGATTCTCATACTATATTTGTGTGTTTTTTAGTTGTTTGTTATTTAAGTACAAAGCTACATAATGGATTATCCATGCTCTGTTCACCGTGTGTATCGAAACCTGAGATTTAATATTACGAGGCCTGAGATTTTCCGCAGTCACAGTATAGGGGGGAGGGAGGGCACACTAGAATTGAATCAGAAATTAACTGTGCTTATTTTCAGACTTAGAGTATATTAGAAATTAAATGCATTTATTTACATAAAGTTTTTAGACTAGAAGGTCAACACAATTTAATATTTCTTATATCCACTAGAAGCGTTAAGGCGCCATGTTTTTCTGCGTAAGAACACCAGAAGAAAAAGTGGGAAGGCCTGTCAACATTTTTTGATACGAGTTTCCATAGATGTCCTGACGAAAACTAAGTTTGAATATAGTCAGTCTAAGATTTGTTTACAAAAATCATTAGAATTATATTTGTTTATATATAAGTTCGACGAAAAATAAATTTATTTTTTTGTTCATATCGCAGCTCGAAGATTACTTGTTGATTAATTTAAATTTTCAAGCATCTTGAAAGAAAGTTTAGTAAAAGTATAAAGTTTTCGATCAAAATATGTCATGGCATTTTACTTTTCTTAAACATCGTGATACACGCCTTTAGATTTTTGATGCATAATTGAAAGCTGTATACTATAATTTAAATATTTGCCAAAACATTGAGTTGATTTAATAATTATATTTATACATACAGAAGTGTGCAATTGTATTAGAACACCTTAACAGCTGTCAATTAATGAGTTTTACACATTTATTAGTTGTAGAAATTAACTTGTAATTATCTCAAATTAGTACTTTAGGACAGTATTCTCAAAGTCTCTGGTGTAATCTGATTACAAGGTTCTTTAAGCTTTACCCTGAAACTTTCTTTAGTGAAATTGGTACTTTTATCAAGCGTGGAATCCGGTAAATCCCAAGTATGCTCTATGGGGTTGAGGTCAGGAATTTGTGGCGGCCATTCCACTCGCTGGATATTTACTGAGCTTTTCCTTCTTTACTAAAAAGAATCTCGACATTTCTTGAAAGTGTGTTTGGGATAATATTTTTGAAATATGACACTCTTCTTAATCGGCTTCTTTCTAGAGGGTATAGCATGATGTATTAATATTCTATGATGTCTATGTGAACATGGCAACACAATTCAAAAATACTGAGCTCGAAACCATCACTGAGCCTCCTGCATGACTAACTGTTAGCATAAGACACTCCTACAACTTCTCTTTGACTCTTCGGCGAACAATATATAGTCCGGATGGAACCAAACCGTTCAAATTTAGACCCGCCTATCCAAAGAATCTTGTGCCGCTGTTTCAAAGATAATGAGATGGTACTTCTTGATACTTTATCTGTGTGTGTGAGTTGTTAACGTCATTTTTTCACAGTTTGTCTTCGGTTGTTGTATTTTAGATACCTAACATCTCCTTCAGTGAGATTTTTTCTTACGTCCCTTTCTTCACTAATGATTTAGGACTAGGGTTCCTTGTATCTATAATACTTGGTGGACAGCGTAAGATCATTTACAATTTTCATTAAACTCCAACTAGCATCATGTAAATATTTTACCTTAATTCTCATTGTTTTGGAATTTTAATGGTAACATTATGCTATATTAACTGTAGTATACAATGCTTTTTGAAAAAAAAAACTATCTTCCCCTATACACTTGACCGATATGAGATCTAATTACAGTTTTGGACTCAGGAGGTGAAACCCTTTCGATTGATGTATTTATACACGCCCAATGTCTCATAGACTAATTTACTCTAATCCTACGTAAAAGAATTTCGAGTTAAGGATAGGCTGGTAGAGACCCTGATGAGTAATAAAATCAAATCGGGAATACACACGCCCCACGCTTGATATTGCTAGCACTCAAAAATATAGCTAATAAAAAGGAAAAATAAAGTTCTCAGATTAATTTACTCTAATCCTGCCTAAATGAATTTAAAATGCCGCGGCTATAGAGGGTTCCCTCTTGTTTTCTCGGGTGGTATAACCCATAGGAATGTCAGAACAAGACCGTATTCGCTAAATGGACATCATTTAAGTTTCAGTTGTAACGTGTAATTTAAAGGTATGATTTAATTTATCTCATTCTTTGAATTTGACGATACAAATATATCGGAGCAAGTTAATTTTCATAGATATTATTATAGACCTCACATAGGTTGGGATTAAGTATTATATATTGTTTTGTTGAACACAATATTGTCCTAGATACCTCGAAAAGTATGGCTGTTTTCCATATCGTTTAGGTCAAAAGTGATTCCATTATCCAAATTAATATAACCCTAGACGAGCTCTGTTGAAGTCTTGTTTTGTGTGTGCCGGCTGTTTCATAAGAGGCTTCCGGCGAAGTCAGGCGTGGTTAATGCTGATGTCATTCTGTGTAATTAAAAGGACACGAGTGCGATTCCCCAATCTGTAGGCATTGACTTGGTACCAATAAAATATCATCAGATTTCCGAGTTTCTTAGGCAGGCCGAGACCGCTACAGCTGGTTGTGACAGCAAGAACTGATGAATGGAACACCCCTGGCAAATCTCCCGGGTTTCCGTCTTTGAAGGTTTGATCTCATTGTCCTCCTAGTTCAGCGGGCGGCGTTCTTACGGTGGAATGCCTTGTTTTTTAAACATACCCCACTTCATTTGACATCAAAGTGGGGTCTTTTTTCCATTTCTATTGATGAACCCACCAACCTCAAATTAAGAGAAATCACACTATAACCATTTTTAGGACGCTTTATTGTGATGAAAAACGTTTATAAAATGTTCTCTGTGTTAGTAAACTTTATTTCAACTTAAACGAGCCTCTTAAAATAGAAATTACATCCTTTGAGTTATGTATGCCCCAAAAATTGTAGAAGATGTGATACACTTGAATTACTCGATTATTCTCACAAAAATGATCACAAGTATGAGAAGAAGATAATTCAGTTTCATTTACTTCATATCGTAACATTAGATATACTATAATTCAGGCAGGATTTTACAAAATTTATAAATGATGTTATGGAAAACACGAGGACCCAAAACATCAATTTAATACAAAAATACAAAGCGCTTTCAAAAGGTGGACTTTTCTTCATCAAGGACAAACTGATATACATAAAAACTGTTAGAATATGTACATTGTCAACAGAAATAAACATTTAAACAAGCAGTAAAGTATGAGTAGATGACATTATGTGCAGTATGGCGTATACCGCTACTTTGAAGTTTTCTAAGGAACGTCTTTATTTTCATTGATAAAGCTGTCTAAAAACATATTGATTTCTGTTGTTGTGTGTGGTTAATTTCTTTCTTTGTAAACGTCCTGATAACAATATGCCTGAAATCTTCCTTCATCCAGTATAGTTACGTAATTCAATCTCGTCACCAGGTATTTCATAATGTACAAAATAAAAATTAATCCTTTGAAGTTTTGAAACAGTTTTTTTGTGAATAATATATTTATTTCTGCACAACGTTTCGTCTCTAAAAGTGAGTCATGATCACGTACAACATTTAAAGTACAAGTGTATGATCATGTCTCACTGTTAGAGGCGAAATGTTGTATAGAACTAAATCTACTATCCCACAAATAGACGTTTGAAAATATTACTTTGTCCGTAAGTTAAGTGGGCACCTCTTAAAACTTAAGAATTGATTGTGTCGAGATACAGAAACAATGAAACTAATGGTTCGATATATTCTGGCTGTCGTCTTTGTTTTCTCATAAAAGACGAAAGTCTTAAAGTAAATAGGTAAAATTAAACATTTCATGTTGACAACATAATTTCATTTTTTTTACTTACTGGTTCCCTAACTGTGATTCAGTTAAAGTTTGCATTTAATATGTATATAACATCATAGCTTGGTTTTAACCGGAAAAGATATGCATATGATGAAATTCTGGTTGAGAAGAATAGTACCAATTACACATCTTGTTATAAAATATTGTTTCAAGTTTATTTTAATTTAGTTAATTTGTTCATGCGCAAGTTCATGTCAAAATAGCTTATTTCTTACGTTAAAATCCAGATGGACAAGATAATTCCGTACCATAACGGCTAAATGGAAAAGATAATTTCAAAGGATAAAGATCAAGACTGAAAAAATAATTTCATAGGATAGCAGGTAGGTGGTCAAGCTAATTTAATATTTACTATGATTCAACATCAAGTATCCCCGAAATGACTGAATATTTTAAGATAATATAAGGAACGTATTCATAATTACCATATAGACATCAATCTTGGCCCTACCAGGTCACTCATAATTTGAACTGACACAACATGTGTTCGTTCAAAAATATTTGTAAAACTCAAGTTGCTATTTTTTTTCCTAAAATGACCAAAGAAGATAAATATTCAAAACGTCAATAAATATCTTAACCATAAAAATGTGATGTTCCAAACTGATTAGTTAATAGCTAATGCAAATTATACTCTCCAGATGTAAATACATTAATGGAAAAGATTTGTCAAAAAAGTTACATTATGAATATAACTTCATATACATCGATAGAATAGAATGAAACTTTGATAAGATACGCAGATACCTTGGTATAATATAGTACAAGAATAAGAAAAAATATTTATGTAGGAACCAAACAAGATAGGAATGGAAGTAGACATCTCCCTTGATCGGCTGATGTTCACATAGCAGACTAAGCTATCTCGATTGACATGGAGAATAAAATACCTACATTAATGTATTTCCCAGTTTATCTATCGAAAGCTTGGTGTTTGAATACAGTCTTAGCCCAAATGTTTGCATATTTTATAACAAATAATATCATTATTATTAAGAAGTAATACAAATACACTCAGTGCTGTCAAATTAAGAAATGCATGTTATATTAAACATCTACATGTGTAAATTGTATAACGAGACAAGTTCTATGGACATCATAAATGACTTATTAGAACAGCAAACAATTTTATCAGACACCTGTAAAAAGATGTGTATCTCAGCATTTCACCTATCACAACAAAACATATATACTAAAAAAATATAACATCAAGTTATTATAAATAGCGTCAGTTCACTTTAAACATTCAGCATTTGGTTGGTCCTCCTCGTATTCTAATAGCCTCCGCAGAGAAACGTGACATGCAGTTGATGAGGTTATTGATGTAATCCACTGTGATTTCATTCCAATTTGGCACTAGAAGGTGCTGAAACTCAGCTCCAGTAGCTGGTTCAGCGTTGTGATTAGCAATTTTCCCGTTCAGTTCTGCCCAATAGTTCTCAATGGGATTACGATCTGGAGACTTTGGTGGTCATGGCAATCTTGTAACGTTGTCCTGGTCGAGATAATCCTGTACAATACGTGCACTGTGGACAGTGGCATTGTCATCTTGGAACACAAAGCTATTGCCAAACCTTGCCTTAGCATATAGCAGAAGTACCGTCTCCATTTGATGCCTGTAGGAGGCACCATTGACGTTTCCCTGTATGATATGAAGAGCAGTTCTTCAACTATGATGAATAGTTGCTCAAACATGTACTGCACCACCTTCCGTGTACTTCCTATGAGAAAGACAATCTTCTCTCGTCTGTTCTCCAGGCAAACGACGAACACGAATCCCCCCATCAGCTTTAAAAAGCCGGAACAGGACACATCTGAAGATATGACATGTCGAAAATGTCCAAACTGTAAGTCTTGCCCAAATAACATGGTGACGGCGGTGAATTCTGCTTAATATCGGTGTGTAGATAGCCTTTATTGAAAAATAATATTGTTTGGTCAGTCTTCTATTCACTGCTTTTTCTGGATGCCCTGGAATGAATATGTTCATCCCATTCCTGTTAATTTGATCAAAACACGGTCATCTCGGGCAGTAGTTTTCGGCTTCTACCAGTAGACATTCCTGCAACAACGTTTCCTGTAGTCAGACGTTTTACTATTCTGGATACAGTACACTGGGGGGTACCCTACTGTTCTGGCAATGTTTGTTTGTTTCATAATAGTTTTAGACAATCGAACAGTTGACGCCCAATAATTTCTGGCACGTGACGAGGCATGACTCTACACCAAGTACAGAGAAATTATCTGAACAAAACGTTTATCTGTTTCGAAAAAAATTATACCAAAGTACACCCTTTCATACAAAACAGGTGTGTATGTGTTTTGGCGAACAAATGCTCAAAACAACTTATACAGACCAGAATAACAACTTGTCCATGTGTGTCCTATCATACGCTACCTTCTCTGTTACTACTCGGGCATTTACTCAATATCTACTCCATGCATGTTGACAATAACATCAATATAGAACAGTATGCAAATATTTTGGCCAAGACTGTACAATCTCAGCTTTCATCATGTACACTTTTCCTTTAGTTAACTTTAGAATACAACTTTCATGATTATTTTACCACAGATTAACATTTTACAGTTGGAAATTCTGCTTCTATTTGTATTCTTGGTTTATTTACTTCTCTATCTAAAGTGGAGACAGCTTAATCTGCTTTGTAATCATTAGCCGGATCAAGTGATATGTACACTTCCATCCTGTCTTGTTTGATACCATTTTTCAAGTTCACTAGCTAGCCTACAAAGCTTTTTTTTTTAGTTAGCGATATTATTTTTCTATTTACTTGTTTGTTTATGTTTTATAAGATGGCTTACGTGGGTTACTAGGTTACAAAGTGTATTCTAAAGCGTTATAAGTTTTTCATATGATAATAATAATATATATATATATATATTTGCTCTATCAAATGATGATTAACTTATAGTTACTGCTAGAACTAGGTAAGCGCTAGGTCTGTTGAAGAAAGATGAATGAAAATGAGAAATCTTGGTTTTGGCTGTTCGCCAATTTTGGACCTTGGGACGCTTTGGATAGCTGAATAGTGGCATATACACCGGAGATAGAGCGACTATGCCCGGTAGCTCTTCGTATGGCGTTCCTAATGACCTGTAGAGAAGAAAACCCAGATGAGTTTTGTATTTCTTTAATGCGGGCGTCCGTGCCATCCCTACATAGAGAGTGCTGGCGCCCTCTTCGATACCGATTCCTCTACAGAATATAGTTGGTTTGTTTTGAATTTCGCGCAAAGCTACACGAAGACTATCTGCGCTAGCCGTCCCTAATTTAGCAGTGTAAGATTAGAGGGAAGGCTGCTAGTCATCACCACACACCGACGAATCTTAGGCTATTCTTTTACCAACGAATAGTACCGTCACAATATAACACCCCCACGGCTGAAAGGGCGAGCATGTTTGGTAGGACGGGGATTCAAACCCGCGACCCGCCAGAATATAGTTAAACAGAAATTTAGGAAAATATAAATATACAGAAACCCCGATAGAACAGTCACAGATAAAACTCAATAGAAAAGTGAAATAGGAACCTTAATGGAATAAAATATATAAAATTCTCAACAGAATATTGTTAAAGAAGGACTTCGGTGGCATATAAAATGGTCGTTTAAACGTTAAAATAACTTTATAAACGAAAATATAAAGGACTTTGTTAAATAGTGAGAAGACAAAATGGCTTCTGGTAAATAAAATCACTCGAACATGTGTTTTTCTTTTTCTTAAGTATTAGATAAATGTAGCAAAGAATAAAGCGTTAAAGTAGGTGGTAACACGAAAAGGCTCGGCATGACCAAGTGGTTAGGGAGCTCTACTCGCAATTTGGGGGGCGTGGGTTCGAATCTTCGTCCCACCAACATGTTCGCCCTTTCATCCGTGAGGTCGTTATATAGTGACGGTGCTATTCGTTGGTAAAAGAGTAGCTCAAGAGTTGGCGGTGGGTGATGATGACTAGCTGCCTTCTCTCCAGTCTTTCACCGCTAAATTAGATACGGCTAGCACAGACCTCGTGTATCTCTGCGCGAAATTCAAAACAAACAACTAACATGAAAAATACTATTGATATACTTTTTCTAAACAAACCCGAGGGAGGACTTTCTTTATGCTAATTTTTTTTATGTATATTACTAAATGATAAATAAAAAAAAACACTTTCAATACAGTAAAATTCTCACTTTTCTGAGGGGAGTTTCAGAACACTTATTTGCTTAAGGTAAATATTCAAAAACTAGTTACCTTTAGCATGTGAGCAAACGGTTGTGTAACTTGAAATACTTTACGATCGTACAGTTCATCATCAAAGCAAATAATAGCTACAGTATATTTCTTGACAATAATTTTGTTGTTTCTATTTTTTTCTAAACACAAGCGGTATAAACGACATTGTACAGTATAAAGTCGCAGAATCTGAGATACTTTTGCCACATTGTGTAAATAAAAGAAACAAGAGCGTCATCTGCTAGCTATTTTCTGTTAACCATGCTATTCGAAATGAAAAAAATTCACTTAATAACAGCTGTTATACACAATGGTTATAAGGTAAACAACAGTATATAGCTTTTGGGCTTAATGTTAATTGGTCTAATTTATATATATATTTATATATACAAAAGATACAGTTTCGAACCTTTTAAGTTTACTCCTTCATTGACACTGTATTTGCACTGATTATATAAACAAACGAGAACTCAAAAGTGGAAAGACTAATGACCCGAGCGCTTCTAGCCACTTGCGCAAGTTTGCTGAAGTGGTTAAACAATTTTAGAGGTTTTTCAATGCTCCCAACCTCCACCAGTTCATGCTGTGCAATTTAATTGTCAGTGACACAAAACTCGGCAAGAATCTGTAAGGGAGCATCTCAAATATGATTCCACATTATCTTGAATGAACAGTATTTTATCTCAGCTTAACTGCAATGAAGCTTTGAGTGTTACACAGAAACCTTCCTTTTTTGCCGCTACAAATCACATGTATCTAACAAGTGCAGAATACACACTGTCTCACTAGTTTTTTGTTCGTTAATCATAGAGACACCAAATTCTCATCATCAAATAAAAACATAGTTTGGACCAAGTCAACATTTATTATTCGTCATCTTGTAAAGGTAGATATATACAAGTTTCGTAATAATAACGGTATTATTATTAAATTAGAAAGCACGTATTTATGACAAATTTGACAAACACAGGTAAACTACTCTGGGGATGTTCACAACCCCATCTAGCGGTGAATGACAAAAACAATATATAATTATGTTGAAACTGAATCATTAAAATATAAACTTGAGATACTATAATTATATTTTCAGTATGACATTTCAAAATGTATTGTCTGTATTTGAATAAACCCTTTTTGAATTCTTGCAATGTTTTAATAATTATCTGATATTTAATTTTATTATTTATTCCAGTGTACCCATTTTAATAATTCGATTTTTGGAGAAAGCGTAACATTTCCACGACTTAACAAAAATAAAAAAAGAGAGAGATAAACTGATAAATTATTGTTTTTTCAGCTACGTTTTGCCCTCTATTTTCAATAACTCTTGAATATATTTGGTAAATATATATGCGAATGACTATTTGGTTTGTAATAAATATATTGTAGCACGTTAGTTTCTTCAACAACAAAAACAACAAAAAAGAATTAACCCAGCATTATCATAACAATAATAAATATATTTAGCACATTAGTCTCTTCAACAATAACAACAAAAAGCATTATCCTAGAATTATTATAACAGTAATAGATATATTGTAGCACGTTAGTCTCTTCAACAACAACAAAAACCATTAACCTAGCATTATAATAACAGCAAAAGCTTTATGTAAATAACGGTACATGTATTTCGAGGCGACAGATGTTATTTTGAGGTGCTTTTTACGATTAGGTGTATATAGCATATTCATATTACTTATAATTTTATAACACTAAGTATACGTAGATTTCAGTTCATGGAAGTTATAAGTAGGGAAGAGTATTTATTATAAAGCTCTAAGCACAAACTTTCTCAGTTGGTTTTTCCAGAATGAAAAGTAAACTACTAACTAGGTTTAACAAAATGTAACCATAGTTAATACTCGCTGTAATCAACACAGAACGTCATAATTACAGAGAAGTTTAGTTTCAATATGAGGAAAGTTTCGAAATGTAATTTTTCGGACTTCTTTTTCAAGAGATAGGGAATCATAAGGCAAATATCTAGTTTTATGTGTAGCCTAAATAAAGTTATACTACGGATTTTTCTTTAGTTTTTGTTCTATTAATAGTATTGGCCAAAGCAGCGCTTCCCAAACTTTTGTCATCCACGCCCCCCCCCCTTTAATAAATATGGTTTCCTGCGCTCCCCCTCTTTTTTTTTGAACGAGTGAAAGAGTGAGTTAAGAGATGAGATGTATTACACGGATACACATTAAGTTAAAATGCTACATGTGTTGTAGTAATTACATATTGTTTTCATTAATGAACAATATCTTAAGATTTTGTACTATGACTCGACCCGAATCGCTTCTCAAGAGATTATTTGCGTCCCATGGGGTGGAGGTAGGGGGCGGGGCACGTCCCACACTTTGGATTAAAGTATTCAATATGTTTATTTTCGTTTCTTTTCATTTATTTAGCTTATATATATATAATTTTATTATGAGGTTATTTTACATTATTAGCTTAATGTACGGATTTAGAACAACCTAAATCTCCTAAACTCGCCGAACCTCGTGAAATATTATTGGTATTACGACAAAAAATATCGATAACATTAAGTGTACCTAAGTGACGAGTCAATGAAATTCTAATCACTATAAGTTTTTGTTTTATGACTTTGTATATTCATAGTTAAACCGATATATGTTATACGTAAAGTAATCGATGTATGTAATTTGCTGTGGTCAGAAGTTATTGATAATTATGTAGTTGGAAAGCTGTAATATTATATATACATCTGAGCAAACCTAAATGTTAAGCCTTAAGTGTGTATCTAAAACTATTTTTCCATGGAAACCAGGCAGACATGTTATGTTTCTAGTATGTTTTTGCATTTAAAAGGGGTTAATTAGATTGAACTCAAACGGTCCTGCTTAAGACATTGAATGATAAACCTACTCTTGATAAAAATATCCAGCCAACCTCTTATCAATGAAGAATATTTTTATGGTGTATTCGGCGGTGACACGCCCCCTGGCGTCTGAGCTAGCTATCTAGGGGTTTGGTCATGTTGGATAAGGTATAAAAATTCAACAACGTGGTGGGTACAACTTTCATGACGTTATATGATAGTATGTAATTATACATTGTGATGTATCACAGTACTTCACTCTAAATCTCATTTTTCAGCTAGATGAATGACGTCACGTGTCATACCACACCCACCTTCAGAGCCTCTGTTGAATCTTAATTAATCGAGGGATGGGTTCCTAATATCACGTATTACCAAGTGAATAGGTCCACAGTGATGAATGAGGATAGGACAACTTTTTGAACTACCACATCACAGAGTAAGTGATGATCAGCAACCAATGAATGCACTTAGATTCACACATGTATCTCTTTAAGGTTAAAACAAAGCCTAATGAAAATTTAAGAAGCACTACAACCACGAGTTCTGAAACATGTTAATAAAACATGACAAATGATGGAGTTTGTTCAGGTGAATTCATTTATTGTTATATCTCTATTACCTGGTAAAACGTTGTAAATGAACTAACAGCTTCAAACATCCAATTATTCTATGTACATATAGATCATTTTTAACCGTATTTTTGAATATGCTGTTTCATATACATACTTAAGAAAAGAAATCATAACTTGATTTTATGAAAGCTTTTTATATTTATATTTAATTATTTTAATTTGATATAAGACATTAAAAAGTTCCATTGACGTAAGGATTTAGAGATGTAAATTTAAAACTATACATTTATTTGAAGACTGGATTATTGACGAAAGACCTTAAGAAGGTTCGTACAAGGAAGAACTACAGCCGTGATTTTAAAACTATACATTTATTTGAAGAGAGGTTATTGGGACTATCCCTTATTTTAAATCAGGACCAAGACTTGGGAGTGCACTGTAAGCTTGTATCCCCAAATTTTACTCTGGCTCTCCTAAATTCATTCTCCCTATGATTTTTTGAATCGCTATGAAGAATCAAGAAAAGCTCCACTGCCCTCTTCCCTTCTCCAAGGGAGACGAGCTGGAGACAGGTTTAATTGAGATGTGTCATCGCATGTCTAAATTATTTAAATATAAATGTTCAAAATTACAACTAATAAATAACTTTTATTCAAATATTACTTTCTTCGATAGCAAACATATATCTTTATATATGTATGTGTGTATAATTAATTGCTATTTATTTGCATTATGTAGCTTAAGGCTATGTATTTTTATTTTGAGTTACCTATTATAAACAAACCTGTATTCACGTTCGTCACAAACCCTTGCCCCAGTGGTACAGCGGCATGTCTACGGACTTTCAACACTAGAAACCGGGTTTCCATACCCGCGGTGGGCAGAGCACAGAAAGCCCATAGTGTAGCTTTGTGTTTAACAAACAAACACAAACCCTTTGACACACATGAGATATAATGCTCAGTAATGTCATACATTTCAATAACTTCTAACAAATATTGTTAGTCTATTATCCCCAATTTATTGTGAATGGATTAACCAAGGTTATCCAATCCAGCAATAAGTAGCCAGCATCGATACTAGGTTGATTAGTTTTAATGTTAATCGTGTTTTCCTTTATCAAGCAAGCATATCCAAACGGGATATAATTAGATGTTCATGCCTGAAACTCCCTCCTCAGCCGTAAGGAAAACAAGTGATGCAAGCAGAAACTATTCTGCAAAACAGGAGTGTAGAGGAATAGGGTCGACCTGATAGATCAAATATAATTACGTGTTTACCTAAACTTTAATGCTAAACCCATCATTGGGAAAAGACCTGAGTACTCTCATAACCAACATTTTGGTAATGAATAGACAGACTAGAGGGCGCTTTTTATTAACTTCAGACACCCATTTTAATTACGATTTCACGTGATCACGTTATTTAACTATTAATTAAGTAAAATTTTTGACAAACATCGTATAAATCATTACAATATAAAGCTTCGTTGGGTAATAATGTTTACGGAATACGGATATTACGACTGAAATGGAAATTCTAAGTTATAAAAGTGCTTTTTATTTATTTTAATAACATTTTGTGAATGATTTTTTCATTTTAATTAAATGTTCCTCAATATCAAATACATGCGTGTTCAAAACCATGTTTCAATATTAGCAATATATATATATACCATAGTGATTCAGTAGTAAGTGTAAAGGTTCATAACGCTAAAACTCTGGTTTCGATACCCGTGATAGGAAGAAAACAGAGAGCCCATTGAAGCTGCTTTTATGTTTGATAAGAAAATATATCTGATGAAATGTAGCTTTCCTCTGGCAGAATAAGTTTTTCTGTGATATTATTATGCCAGGCACCTTATTGTTCGACATGTGTGTCTGCAATCCAAATGCTCGAATAAACCAGTAATCAATCATCTTCCAAATGGACAAAATTTTAGGCCTCCTGAAAAGTACATAATTCTAGTGTCTTTTAAATATATACATTTGGCAGAAAAGGTGAGAAATGTGTCTTACTTACATGGAAAAAATTACATCCACATGCATTTTATATAGTTATTAAAGTGTGAAAGTTTAATCTTTTATTACTTTTTGTTACAAACTATTCAACAACTCTCAGGAAATTCAAACGTCTTACAATGTCCCTTTTGCCTGCCCTTTGATTACGCTTTTGAGACATGAACTATCTCAGATGCAATTAACACTGGAGCTGTAAATCCTACTCTTGCTTCAGAAAAAGCTACAACATTTGTTGTAGTATCCTTCAATTTCAGTGATGCTGCTTACATACTTTTGCTTGGTATCATATTGATTTTACATTTTAAATTTTAGACGTTCATCTTACATGAAATAAAGGTTTAATAGTGAAGGTGATAAAGACTTCAAAATACTTCAACTGCTAGTTGCTGCCAGAAAAAAACAACAAAAACACATTCTATCCAGAAATGACACGTCATGCAGCCTGTTTACCGTTTAGATACTAGTGGTGTGTTTCTCGTGGGTTCTAGAACGATCGATAAGGCTCTCACGTCGTGACTGGTTTAGAGAAACCTATAGCCAGGGGTTGTTAACATTTCAAACATAACGAAATGTGACCCGATTTCAATGAAAATGATTCATTATGTAAAAGTACATATGACGTTTTGTGAAAAATATGTATGGGATGGAGGAAAATGGATATAATTTTCAGATTTAGCGTGCAGGAATTACTGAAGAACATGTAAAAATTTCAAAACAATAAAACCATCGCAACCCTGTATTATCTAACCCACATTTACTCCGATTTGGGTTAACTGTTGCCGTTTGTGGTACATTTATCTTACCAGTTCCAACTCTGCCATCCGTATTATTGTACTTGGTGCTAAAGGTGGCATTCATGGTCGTGATAATACAAGTTTTGTTTTCATCTTTTACTAACCACTTGTGCGGAACAGTTGGTTGAGTAGATGTAGGAGTCCCATTGTCATTGTTATTATTTAAAGTAAAAGGCAATGAGCACAATGCAAACTAGTCCAGCCACACCACAGTTAACAGCAATAGCAATATCACTGACTTTATCATCATCAGCACATTTCTTTTTTTTTTAAATGACCAAACCTGAACAACTTATATATATCAAAACAAAACATTTATTAAATGAAATAGTCTCCATTCTTATCGATGATGATTTTCCATCTTATAATCAGATTGTCTATTGCCCTGATTAAAGAAATCACTTGGCTTTGAAGCAAAAAGAATGTCAATTTCCTCTTTAACACCTTCCATATTTACATACGTTTTCCCATTGAGATGGTGTTGCAGCGAACGAGAAAGATGGTCATCTGATGGTGTCATATCTGGAGAATATGGTGGGTGGGAGAGAAATTCCCAACCCAACTCCATAATGTTGTTTTGTGTCAAACGTGCCACATGTGGACGTGCATTGTCGTGGACAAGAAGAACACCTTTCCGATTGACGAGTGAAGGGCGTTTCTGATGAAGGGCTTGTTTTTATACGTTCTAGCTGTTGACTATAGATCTCTGCATTGACAGTTCGCTGTGGATTGAGGAATTCGAAATGAATTACTTCTGTGATGTCACTTTCTGTGTATGGAGTCCAGGTTTAGGTATCGAAAGTGGTTTTTGTCTAGGACTGAGCCATTGTTTTTGGCGTTTAATATTCGCATAGAGAACCCATTTTTCATCACCGGTGACAATTCTTTCCAAAAGTGGTTCACGCGTCAGAAGCAATGTTCACACATCGGAAACAATGATCATCGGAGAGTTCGTGTGGCACTGAAACACCTTCTTTATGAAGTTTTTCTGTATTCCTTAGACATTTGAGTATTGTTTCATGAGAGACATGCCATTTCAGGGCCATTTCACGAGTGTTGCCTTGGGTTAGATTCAACAAGTGTCTTTAGAGCATCAATATCAATTTCAACATGTCGACCCCCGCCATCACAGTTTTTAAGGCTAAAGTCACCTGAACGAAATTTGCTGAACCATCGTTGACACTTACGAACGTTCAAAACATTTCCATAAACTTCTTTTATATTCTTTGTGGCTACAGAAGCGTTGTTTCCATTCTCGTATTCAAACAGCATTACATGCCGAATGTGTATCTCCTCTCGTATTCCATCACTATAAGGGATTAGAGTATACTAAACTTTACACATTATATAGGCTACACTAACGTGATGTTTAGGCGGTTCGTTTAATTATTATAGGTGATGTACATTTTTTGGGGGGTGGTTAATGAAAGTGTTGCAAAACGCGACTTTAATTTCTTGACAACCTAATATATGAAATGAAAAAAAAAAAACGGTTAATACCTTGCCCTAGAAAAGAAATAAATTTGAAGTAAATTTAGTAAAGACATAGCCTAATGCCAAATTGTTCACAGATATAATTATATATATAACCGTTGGAGTTTTATAACAAAATCATATTAAAGCTACAACGATGAATGATGTGCCAAGTACTATAATTGTAATGACCCGATAATGTGCACTCTGAGTGTTAGGATTGAACACCTTCAACTGGATCATTTGAAGAGAACGAAAACAAGGATTGAGCACTTTCAACTGGATCATTTGAAAAGAACGTTGACAATGCCACACATATTCTCTCGTCCTCAGGTTATTTCTATGTGGTCTTTTCAGGTTGTAGGTGGTGCTTCTAATGTGGACTTTTTGGATGGGCAATACTCTTTATTTACAAACATTAAACACTACCAAATGAAACTGAACTGAACGAGGTTTTTTTTTCGGATATTCTGTTAAAGCTACATAAGTGCTATATGCGTTAGTCGTTCCTACTTTTAAACTGATAGACCAGAGGGAAGGTAGCTAGTCAACAGAATCCACTACCAACTCTTGGGTTACACTAATCGAATAGTGGGATTCTACAGTCACTTTTATAACGCACCCATGGCTCCCATGTGCGGAGCGTACTTTTGCAGCAAAGGGACACGAACCGTGGACTCTTGGATTTATAGTCTGGCATGCTAATGACCAAGCCACGCCCATCTAGGACTGAATGAGTTATTAATGAATATAACTGAAAAAATATTAGCTTAAATTTAAAATTAAGATGTTTTTAAATAGAAGTTAAAATAAACGTACAGAAAACAAAGTAAACCTGAACTTAAACTGTAGGTAAAAACCGAAATCAAGTACAGGCCGTCTTTCTAGAAGATGAAGACAAAACAAGAGACCACTTGTTGGTCCTAGTCAGTTTGAGATTTTCCAAGTCGACTTTACAAGCTACATCGCTCCTAACAGCTCAGCCAATCACAATAAGCATGACTCTCCCACCCCTGTTGGTAGCCTAAATGGTCAAATATGGGCTACGAATGTCCAAACAATTAATGAAATAACAGAGGCCGTCTAGACTGGCAAACACTTTAGAGGATAATCACCTAAATGTGATGAGAAAAATGGGATCTTTAATAGGTAGAAATATTAAAATATGACACTTGGCTCACAACACTTAATGTTTTTATTCTCATGCATTCCTATTGCTTGAATTTAGAAGTACAGAAACAAGGTAGGGATGAATACACAAAATCACTATATAAGTAGCCAAATCTTTCCGGACCTGACATGGCCAGTTGGTTAGGGCGCTCGACTAGCAAACTGTGGGTCGCGAGTTCGACTCTTTGTCCTACCAAACGTGCTCTCCTTTTCAGCCGTGGGGGGCGTTATAATGTGACTGTGAATTTGTTGGTACATAGTTAGGGAGGCTGACCTGTGGCCAAAGGATGCTGCCTCAGTGGGGGTCGCCAAACAATATGAAGGGGTTGAGACGATGACGTAATAGTTCCACGAAGCGTCACTAGAGGGCGAAAATAGGCAGCCATGACAACGTAAGTTGTTCAGAGAGTGTGTTGCTACTGCATGTTGCTAGGTCGCCATGATAGGCAGAAGTTAACCATAAAGTGTGCCACGAAGTGGCACCAGGGGCCATCAAAATAACATTATAGTCTATATAATTTATTATTTAATATAATTTCATAACTATGTGTTTACAATTTCGCTTTATAAGTAAGCCATTAAATACAACTTACAAAGGCTGATAGTCCTGTAGGGCTGCATACAAGTTTCAACATACGTTTTTGTTTTCATTTATATATTCATTTGTATTACATGTGGGTAACATTACTAAGGATTGTATACAGATGTCAACTTATATTTAGTTGCACACTTTTACAAAGATGTTTCTATACTTCTGAAGAACAGCATGCAGATTTCCACATGTCTTATCATATTTTTCATTTGTTTATGTTTCCATAGCACGATAATGTTACAAGCATTTTAAAAACACACCCCAAAAGATTGTAACATACTCAATATTTTTTATAAATATTGAAAAATACAGCTTTCGTATGACTTGGTACACATTTAACATATATTGATTATAGTTTTATTTTCTGTATTTAAGCATACATTTTTACAATTACTGTCCTCAAAAGGACATTTATTTAAATATCATGCAATAATTTAACATAAATGCTTGCACTTTCCCTAGTTTGACTTTATGCTATCCATATATCTATGTTCTTGACAAAATATTTCAATTTGTTGTTTCTTACAATAATGGACAAGAAAATACACAATTTTTACAATTATTCTCATGATAAGGACGCTTATTCAAATATTAAGCACTTTCACTAGTTTGTCTTTATTTATATAACTATGTTTTTGACAAAATATGTCATTGCATTTGCGTACATTTTACAGTGTTTCTGTTGACCAAGTTATCATTACTAAGGATAGTGTTACTTTGGGCAGACAATGTTCCATAGGGCACTGGCTGTTTCACTTTCACAAGTCAACGAGACAACTATTATAACATACACATTATCCATTATCTAAATGAGGCAGTTATTATAACCAATAATTTACTTTATATACTTTTATCACCTTGAAAAGGACGCTTATTTTGCAGCAACTAAATATAAGAAATGAAGGACTTACTGTTTATTCATACATTTTCAATAGAACATTCCCTTGAAGACTAAATTTTTTAAATAGACCTTGAGACTGTCTGACGTCAAGACCATTGTTTGTTAGGAGGTCGTTATGTGGTCACTCATACAAATGGTGTGGACAGCAACATCAAGACCACTGACAGCCTCGATAAACTTTGATTATCAGTAAATACAAAAGTCGTCACGTGGTAACACACATACAGACGGTGTTACTAAGAGTAGTGTTACCATAAATGGAGGATGATGAGCTCATTGTCTCAATGTGTCAACAATGTCTAGATTTAATTACATGTAAAACTGTTATTGATTTAGCATAATAAAAAGTTCTTGACTCAATATTTCTTTTTAACACTTTATTAATTTTCTCACAATAAAGAGTTTTCAATCTGATCTACGTAAAAAGGCATGTCTATTATAAAGACATATTTACATGAAAACATTTTGCAACAAATTCACAAACAAACATATCATTAATATTTTTGTGGGATCCAAATTTAGATGGGAGTTTTCACACATGTCTACAATGATAATAAGCATAATATTGTCCACACACAGATGAATACAGTCTTTGCAGTATTTTTCTGTTTTGAATTCACATTTCTGGGCTATTCCATCATATTACTGACACATGACAGCTGAAGGCAAGATTAGAAAGTTTGACCTTGTTTTCGCTTAAACCAAGTAATGCTTTCTTTTCTACAAATCGTAAATTTTATATCCTATCTTACATTTAAATTTATAAGTTTTCCAAATGCACTGAAGAACCTTTAATTATAAATCAAGTGATTATTTCAAAGATTTTTGGTAACAATTCAGTGTTCTTATATAAAATTCACATTTCATTATAGGCCAATATGCTATCATACATACTTAACAAAATCGTAGTTTATAATTTGATTGGATTAGCCTTCATGCAAATTTTATTCATTCCAACTCAGTATACAAGATTTTATATTATATATAAATGATAGTTAACAATCAGTCAAAAGTTCAGTTTAATTATCTCATGTTATAATTTCTAATTATAATTTCTGATTAATGGATATGAAACAATGTCATGATAACAATTAAAATAAGTTTTGTTATATATCAGACGATTTGTCCTGAAAAGGACGCTTATTTTTATGTTTAGCTTTATAAGTCAGTTTAATTTAAAGAATCTATGTAAATAACAATTACTGTTGTTACCCCTTTGTCTAGTAGAGCTTGTTTCTTACTAACTGCATATAGTCTATACGTTTGATTGGTCCCTTTCAACCTACTTATGACATGAATCACGTGTTTGATATTCAAGACAACTGACTAGCTTGATAAACTTTGGTTATAGGAAATATACAGGGCAGGACATCAAGTTTAGAAAGCTTTGACTTTTTGTGTTTGCTAAGCAGATAATGCCTTTGTTTGAATGTAGAACACTTTATCTGACTTACGGTTTTAATAAAAGAAGAGGGGTGATCAATATGGCAGATAGTTTTTATTAAAACAAAAGTTGAACAAGGCAATTATAATGCATTGCCGCTATCTATGTATTTACATTATATTTAATATTGAAAATAAACGATTCAAACTGTACATAATCATATATTTGTTACATAATTTAATGTTCTATGTACTTTAGCTATATATTTTGTATGTTACTAAATTTAAAAGTTAGTGAACATAGTTCTTTCACTTTACATAGTGATACAAAACATTAATTGTGTAATGACTTTATCTGACGGGAAATTTCAGTTAGTATACAATTATTGTATAGTTTCAATTAGACTCGATAAACTGATTATTCACGTTTCTAAATAAACTGTCGTCACTCATATTGAAACATCTTAGCTTTTAAAATACATGATTAACTTTCGTACAATTTTCTGTACATTATGTTCATATGACTATTTCAGTTAGAGGTTACATTTTTCATTTGTGTAACAATACGTGAAAACAAACTGAATTAACATGAGACATCATACTAAAGACATGTCACTACATAAATTAATATATGATTCAACGCAAACTAATCATGAAAGATTTCAGTTAGTAGGTTCAGAAAAACTAGTTTATCAACTATTTCAAAGCAGATATTTCCTCACATAGATTTCGAAACTGCTACAATAACGTAACTTATCCTTTCATTTAAAATTATAAAAATCAGTGTTCTATGATTTTCCTATATAAAAGACACTTTTAATCGTAGCCTAATGTACTTGCTACTTCACTATATACAAGTAAAATCTGAGCCTTAAGTATACCACATACTAAAACATTTATTAACAAAACTTCTAGATACACTAATATACTATTTATGAAACTATCTTAGTTGATAAAATACTGACCTATATATATGTCTTGCTTAGTCTTTTATGATAAATTACACTTCGTGAATATCAATTTCTAATGATATGTGCAGTCATAGCTTTCTCTTTCTCAAGATGTGATTGTCTTTAAAAGGACCTTTAAATTTCATATGTTTAAACAAAATTGTTTTCTTCAGAAGAAGAATAGCATTCTTATTCGCTATCTTCAGTAGTATCGTCATTTGAAATATATTATGTTTATTTTGTATAATACCAATGATCCATTGGAGTAGTAATTGGGAAATATTTAAATGCTCAGTCATGTGACTGAGTAAATAAATCAAATCTATATATTCGCAAAATACATAGTGGCACAGCGGTATGTCTGCTGACTTACAACATTAGAAACCGGGTTTCAGAACACGTGGTGGGCAGAGCACAGATAGCCCATTGTGTAGCTTTGTGCTTAACTTGAAACAAAAAAAAACACTCACCAAAATGATTTGTATGCAAATGATGATCACATGATTGTTCATTTCGAAAATATTCACCACAAAGTATACACTCGTAATCAATGTCTCTAGATATGTTTGCTTATTATTTTTATACACATATATAATCCAGATCAAAGGAACTCTCTAAGAAGTGACGCCAAAGGGTAAAACGCTGTGATTAATGCTTTCAACTTTGTTCATTATTCACATGACCACTACATGGGAAAAATGAGGAACATGTTTGTTTCCGCAAACCAGAGATTCTATATCGGTATCTTTCAAGTTTCTTACGATAAAAGGTAAAAAAATACATATCTTTTCTTTCACATTTTATAAATCCAACGTGTTTGCTGTCTACCATTACAATAAAATAGAATGGATTTTGTATGACACTGAACATAACAGCCAGTAAAACAAAATTATCTATACATGCAGTTTACATAACAATACAGAAAGATAAATGTACGTTCATGAAATTCTCAATATTTGATGGTACATTAGGACATTATTTTCTGCTTCTAAATTACTACTTTCTGTAATACACAAAGATCAACAGATTATAACTTCTTGAAGGTGTAATTGTTTAGTCATGTAAGGAAATAACAGTATTGTCTTTTATCTTACAATTTGGGCTGTGTTCTTCAAATGTATTTGAGGGATAATTTCCTCTGACAAGTTGACAGCTCAATAACATTTGATATTTACAAATAACACAAACTGAAATATGCTTGAATTACAAATGTTGGATTACCAAGATTGAATTAACTTTCATACAAGTCTGGTATATTACAGTTACAATACTATTCTTGTATATTTTCTACTCAGTTAGACTGTCTTACTGACCTTTTGTTCATCAGTCACATGACTGCTGCTTGAGAAGTAATCTGTTCTCTATCATGTAATGAAAACAAAAACTAATACGTTTCATCTGATGTATAACAACATCGAACACTAATTGTAGCTCTAGTGCGATATAAAGGCCAAGGAATGTGTTAAATACTTTGTTTCGTCACTCTATCAATCGAAAAATAAGTACCATGAATAGTAAAGTGGACATTTTTCAATAGGTTGATAAATTAACATTTGTTTTATTTTTATAATTCGGTGATAATATATATTGTTAATATCATATCAGTATTTCTCCAATTTTGGATTACATTGGGGGCCAGTGAAGTTGGAATCATTCCTCAAGGATTGTACAAGTGCTGGGCCGATGTTAAGAGGATATTTACAAAACCCATACTTTCCAACTTTACCCCAATTCACTGCATGTGCGTACACTTGACTCTACCACATGCTAGAATCACGTCAATTAATAGAGAGGATATAATACAGATCCCAGGCCACGAAGCATGATACCATGAATACACACACAGCTGCCAGGCGCAACCCACTGAAAACTTAAACAAAATAAACCACTATATAATATATTGCTTTGATAATTAAGAAACTAGTGTTTTTAAACTCAGACGTAAATAACATATACACATATCTGTCAGTTACATAAATACTTGATCTCCTTGTTATCTTTAATACGAATTTATTAGGTCGTCAAGAAATTAAAGTCGCGTTTTGGAACACTTTCATTAACCACCCCCAAACAACGTACATCATAATAGTTAAACGAACCAACCAACTAAACGTCACGTTAGTGTAGCCTATATAATGTGTAAAGTTTAGTATACTCTAATCCTTTATAGTGATGGAATACAAGAGGAGATACACATTCAGCATGTAATGCTGTTTGAATACGAGAAGGGAAACGACGCCTCTGTAGCCACAAAGAATGTCAAAGAAGTTTATAGAAATGTTTTGAACGTTCGTTCGTAAGTGTCAACGATGGTTCAGCAAACTTCGTTCAGGTGACTTTAGCCTTAAAAACTGTGATGGCAACGGCTGACATGTTGGAATTGATATTGATACTTTGAAGAAGCTTGTTGAGTCTAACCCAAGGAAACACACTCGTGAAATGGCCCTGAAATTGCATGTCTCTCATGAAACAATACGTAAGCATCTAAGGAATATGGGAAAACTCAATAAAGAAGGTGTTTGGGTGCCTTCACGTATCTGTATCGGCAAATATCGTGTAAGCCCTGAATATATTTAAACAAAAGTTACAACCTCCCACATTTTAAATCCATTATCTTTGCCACTTTAGTGAAAATAAGATTTTTCTGATACTAGTAACTCTACTCGTATATTTTTACTTTTTCATTTATGTCTACGAGTTTTGCTTCTTTGTTTCATTTCGCGCAGAGCTGCACGAGGGCTATCTTCCACAGCCGTCCCTAAGTATGAAATGATAGACTAAAGTAGGCAGTCAATACCACCCGCCGCCAACTCTAGTGTTACTCTTCTCAGGTGCGTAAAAGAAAGTAGGTTTACCACATTACACTTTACCGCTTAGAGGAGATTCTGTGATGTCACCTTTTTTGTGTACACATTATATGCTCAGTATCTCGCAAAACAAACTAACAGTACTATGAAAATAGTTTTATTGACATTGTTGAGATACAATTTGCACGAGTTCTCAAGTCCGAGGTAGGCTAAAATTCTTTGTTCAATAAATCTTACTGGCTATGAAATAAAAACCCTTTTTAACAACTAAATTCACCAATCACAAGTTTTTAACGTAACATCTGTTAATTTAAAATCGATTAATGAATATTTTATATATTGATTAAATCTTATTTTTACATGCAAATGTATTACTTCCCTGATCTTTTACAAATTATTTATCGTAAGAGAAAATGTTATAATTACATTCCAATGTCGCTTATGGTTTCAAAGTTGCGATTTAATAGGTTTAATTATATTTAAAAAATTTTGAAGTTGGATATGCATACATGCATATTATACTGAAAAACA
>NW_013665647.1:1119709-1121724 GCF_000517525.1 Limulus polyphemus | reverse complement strand
AATAGGGAGCTAGCTAGCTCTGTAGTTCTCGCTGATCATATGCCGATATTTTTCCTACCGGTGGTGTTAGGTAATGTTTTCGTAAAAATACTAATATCCGATGAGAATCCACTGAAGTTAAATGATTTTTAATGTTCAAATTTTGTAAATGCTCCTGGTCAAATGTCTGAAGTTGTCCTATTTATAAGAGCTAATCACAATTATAGTTATAGCTTCCAAAGTTTACAGCATACCGATTATAGGAAACTAATAATATATACTGTTTCTAGGCGCGTCGCGTTGGCTATATTTATAGGCGTGTGGAGAGTTTCTCGAAAATTTGTTTGTTTGTTTTTAATTATGCACAAAGCTACACAAGGGCTATCTGTGCTCTGCCCACCACGGGTATCGAAACCCGGTTTCTAGCGTTGTAAGTCCGCAGACATACCGCTGTGCCACTGGGGGGCATCTCGATTACGTAACAATACAAAGCTACACTGGCGTTTTCGTACACACACACATATTGTTGATTCTTACACTCGAGAATCTTCTACAACTTTAGAGAATAGGCGGGAGTTTCGCAATACATATTTACCAGTTTAAGCTATGCATATTTCTAAATATGAATTTAATCTAAACAAACGTCGATATTAAAATAAATATATAATAATAAATCCGTCACAATGACCTAATAGTTTTGTATGTTACAATATATTTGGAACACAATGGCTGGGTTTGAATGTTTTAGTTCTTAGTTTAATTTAGTGGACTGGACAGCCCAGATGGACCAAATGCCTCTTCTTGTACTTTTATTGCAACACCACTTTTAATCGCAGACACTGAAATTTGCAATTTCACTTGTCTTAGACCCAACTTTTTTAAAGTACGGCTTATTTTCGATAAAAAGATAAATTAATACTTTAACTTGTAAACGTTTTTCGCTTTAGTTTATTTAGGGCTAAGCCTTTCCATACTTAATACTACTAATAAATAAACTTATAATGCTATTCTAAGACCTACTGTTAGGTCATTTTAAGAAATTTGATAAACTTTTAACATGTTGTTGTACAAAACGTCTACTAAAGTCTCGTCTTGTCTTGGTCGTGTTTTGCGCGACGTGGGAGGATCAGGTGCTATTTAAACTTTTTTCTCCCTCCTATACGGTTTGTATATTTACTGCGAAATGCTACAATTATTTTCACGTGATTAGGACATCGAAACTTAATTAGTTATTCTGATCCTCTTCTCCCTCTCCACGGCCATGTCCATGAACATGATGCTTACAGCATTTTGTGATATTTCACTATTTGTCTTTATTTGATCGCGTAAAAATACTTTCACACTCGCAAACAGTTCCATACGAAAACGTAGTATTTTCACTTGATAAAGTTATCAGACGTGTATTTCACATAAATACCAATTTAAATGCAATTTTGATATCTAAATCTAAGCGATAAATTATGGTCTAGTATTGGTAGACTTTTTCGTATTATACATATTGAGTGGAGAGTGGTACTTAGGATTATTCCCATTATGTATGATATAACGATCTATGGAGGTTAATAAATCATTTTATAGAGATTTTTATCACAATATTTGAACTAGCAATCTAGTAGCCTGTCGTGGATTGGTTGCATTTTTGCATATCTGTCCACTAAAATATATTTACAATCGCCTTTTGTATAAATCCATTGAAATGAAGTGCGCGCCGGTGCGCATTTAGATAATAAGATGCGCGCGCATTTTTAGTACAAATATAACAGTGTATTATTATAGCTATCTTCGTTACAGCAGCATGTAATGTCTCCTATTATCAGAAAACAGTTAACCGAAAACTCACTGAAATATCGATTGATACTAAAGGGTACTGTATATTCCGTATATGAATATTTTCTTATATTGATGCGAAACAAAATGCACTTTAGAAAGAAAAACAACGTGTAATTGTTTTCCTACATTGAGAAACAAAATTTGAATCAGTAATACTAGGTTAGTATGTGGGAAAGCTATGATAATTCAGGTAGGTGTTTGGTGGG
>NW_013665647.1:1113869-1119496 GCF_000517525.1 Limulus polyphemus | reverse complement strand
TGTGGGAAAGCTATGATAATTCAGGTAGGTGTTTGGTGGGGTTTCAACAATACTAGTTAGTGTGTGGGAAACCTATGATAATTCAGGTAGGTGTTTGGTGGGTTTTCAACAATACTAGGTTAGTGTGTGGGAAAGCTATGGTAATTCAGGTAGGTATTTAGTGGGTTTTCAACAATACTAGTTAGTGTGTGGGAAAGCCATGATATTTCAGGTAGGTATTTGGTGGGTTTTCAACAATACTAGGTTAGTGTGTAGGAAAGCTATGATAATTCAGGTAGGTATTTGGTGGGTTTTCAACAATACTAGTTAGTGTGTGGGAAAGCTATGATAATTCAGGTAGGTGTTTGGTGGGTTTTCAACAATACTAGTTAGTGTGTGGGAAAGCTATGATATTTCAGGTAGGTATTTGGTGGGTTTTCAACAATACTAGGTTAGTGTGTAGGAAAGCTATGATAATTCAGGTAGGTATTTGGTGGGTTTTCAACAATACTAGTTAGTGTGTGGGAAAGCTATGATATTTCAGGTAGGTATTTGGTGGGTTTTCAACAATACTGGGTTAGTGTGTAGGAAAGCTATGATAATTCAGGTAGGTGTTTGGTGGGTTTTCAACAATACTAGTTAGTGTGTGGGAAAGCTATGATAATTCAGGTAGATGTTTGGTGGGTTTTCAACAATACTAAGCATGATCATCTGAAAATACGAAACAGTGATTAAAAATGTGAAGATAATTAGGTATATGAGGTGGAAGATTTATGGTTTATTTGTATTATAATTATTCAAAATAGGTTTTGTTGCTACATTAACTTATAGATAAAATAGATAAGTCGACTGTTCATCTGATATGTTATGTACGTTTGTATTACTTACGTTATCATACCGTAACAAAAATGAGACGAAATATCAGATATAAATTTCTTCGTGAAGTGTGTTTCATTTGAACAAGTTCTAGTTTCATTGGGTTAATAATTTAACTTCCATTCATGTTCAGACTCTGCCAGAATACATTGTAGCATGACTCATGTTTATTGGGTTCTTTGTACTGGAATTATTGTCCTTATTTTGAAGCTATTTATGAATGGTGTTTAAAACTTGTTAGTACTCTTTTAACTTAAATAAAAAAGCCTCAGGAAATTAAATTTTATGGTAGAGAGATTTTAGAATCCGCGGTCGTGTGCTAAAACACAGATTTCTATTTCTCGGCGCCCAGTTATTGGTTTGCAGCTTTCTATCACTTAACTGTTGATACCTAAATGGGTCCAATCTTCCAGCACAATTACGAAAAGAAATGAGTTTACAATCTGGAGACAAAGAGTGTTTTGATGGTTTTAAACGATCATCATATTTTAGGCAAGAATAAGGTTATCATGAGCCTTTTCGCACGATGTTAAAGATATCGAATAGAACATTATATTCTAATAGAACATAATAAGTTTTCCAAAGCTATTAGCAGATCACAAAGACGTTTTGTGTGCATGCGTTTGTGTTAAGTAATCTAACATATTCCTTTGCAAAGCAAGAACAAAAAAATCTTTAAGCCTAAATGATTGTGAAAAGGACAAAACAAAAGTGTTGTATCATTATTGTGTATGTATAGATACAGGAATAAGTTTGAAAACATACATAGTATATGACATAATTCCTCAGAGGATTTCTGATTTGGTTCCCTTGTAGATCAGAAGTAAGTTTACGGGCTCTGGGCATTTGGTAAGTGAGGATCGACAGGGTTATGTACTATGCAGGGGTTTGGAAAGATAATATTTGTTTGATTTTTAATGAGTTTCAGGTTAGATCATGTTAAATTCTTAGTTTTCTACTGTTACTTGTTGTTGTTTAGTGTTTATTATTCTTTGTATTGTTTTTATTTTTGGTTTGTTACTAATACTTTTCTGTGTATGTGCTATAAGTAATTATTCTTATTTATTGTTTTTACTATACAGGTTTGTACAGTCATTTTCATTAGTTGTCTTGTATCTTTAATATATTTTTGTTTATACCCCCTCTATGAGGGTGGATTAATAAAGAAAAAAAAACAGACTTACAACGCTAATATCCGAGGTTTGTTTCCCCCGCGGTGGACAGAGTGCACATAACTCATTTTGTAGTTTTTCACTAATAAAACAACAACAGGTTTCTGCTTTAGTTAAAATATTCTTGTTCTGTATTCGGTAAAATTAAATAAATGGTTTTCTTCGGAACATGAAATTACAAAAACTGAGAAATTTGAGTATTTGTTCAAAACGTATATGAATTTAACATGAAAAAATAGTAGCATCAGTAGTTTTTATTATTAACATTGCTTAGCGTAACTATTAACAATTCTATAATCCCCCCAGTGTCACAGCGGTAAGTCTGAAGGCTTATAACGCTAAAACCGGGTTTCAATACTCGTAGTGAGCACAGTACAGATAGCCCGTTGTGTAGCTTTGTGCTTAACTACAAACAACTAACTAACTAACCAACCAAACAAAACATTTCTATAATCAGCATGATCAATCAACGCTAATTTCAAAAATTACTTTAAACGCAAACAGTTTAGAACAATTAAATGAGCATATAATTTGGACACTGAAATATCGGGTAGTGATAAATATTGCAGAAATAGAAGTAATAATATTACCTTTTTACAACTGATATTTGGCGTTAAAAAAATGGCATAAAATAATTAATAATAATAAATTTCAGAAGTAAAATGCCTGTTGCCTTCCTATGGTCGGTGGTCTAAAATTAGGGACGGTACTGCCCCACCTGCACTACGCAGTGGCGAATTTGTTGAGACGTTACTCCATAATTGGAGGGAGGGGAACGTGTGATCTGGTCGGTACTAAACCCCTCTAGCGTATAAAGAAAAAATAAAAAGTGTCTGAGAAAATGTTTTTCGGTATACATTTTTTTACTATGTATATATAGCTTGTTGTTCCACCTGAATGGCATTTTACACCAATGGTCCCTAATTCTTTTTTAAATTCACCGACATCCTACATGTTTGTTTGTTTTGAATTTCGCGCAAGGCTACACGCTAGCCGTCCCTAATTTAGCAGTGTAAGACGAGAGGGAAGGCAGCTAGTCATCACCACCCACCGCCAACTCTTGGGGTATATTTTTATCAACGAATAGTGGAATTGACCGTCACATTATAACGCCCCCATGGCTGAAAGGGCGAGCATGTCTGATGTGACGGAGACTTGAAACCGCGAGACTCAGATTGCGAGTCGAGTGTCCTAACCACCTGGCCATGCCGGGCCAAGAGACCCTACATAAAAAAATTCCAATAAATTATGATGATAGTACTTTATTAAACATCTCATTAGTAAAATGTATGGGAATATAACAATACGGACGATTATGTTCCTTTATTTTTCGTTGCGCCAAAATAGAAACATTTCATTTCGCCAAGGTATTGAAGGGTTTATAAAGAATTGTCATAACATTATTTTGTTATTAGCTACAATATATTGAAATATAAAACATCAGTATGTTTTGCTGTAAATTTTATAGAAAACATATTTTTTTTCTGCAGTGCTTACGACTCCAATTCAAGCCTTTTGCGACGCTGCCTTATACAAATAATAGCCTAAATGGCCAGAAACTCCCTAAAGAATAACAGTTATTAATTTTGAACTGCTGACCAAAGGGAGGCAACCAATCGGCAACATTCGTCGCTTGAAGCCGCTACTCTTGTCTCAGGAGCGGGATTAATTGTCATTCTGATATCTCATCCACAGCTTAAAGTGTCAGCGTGTTTGGTAGTATTACGTCTCGTACACGACACCCTCGATTCTTGGTCACATATGCTAACCATTAGGCCGTGTTCGAGCACTTACTATATAGCTGCTCTTATTAATAACATAATATTGTCTTAATTTTATTTTTATTTTAAACTAAAACAATATTATGAATTTTTTATTATCTGAAATATTATTTATTGTTACAATAGTTAAATTCAACCGCAGTGGAAGTTTGGACGAGAAAAAAAAAAAGAAAAAGAAAATTTGAATAAACAGATCAGTAAAATATTTAAAATAAATCGATAATATAATAAACTTCTATAGTGATTAATTTCACTACTCAAACAGGCATCTAGTGGCGTACTGAGATACTGCCAGACAGCAAATAACACGGTTGAGGTATGAATTTATAAACTTCGATTAGCAATTTAGAAAAATAACAAATTAATAGTCTGGATAGGTAACTAATATAACACACTTTTCAATGCATGTCCGCCAAACTAATTGCTTACCGTATTTTATTTTGTAGGCCAGATGATTTTTAAAAGGTTAACTAAGCCTAAAAATTCAAGCTGTTGAATTTGAAAATGAAGTAACGACATGAAAACTTTGTGTTTGGAGCCTAATAAAAGATAATGCACCAATATATCATAATTACATATATTCGTCACTAGTGTGCCATAAAACATTAGAACTAGAAAACTAGCAATAAAAGTGTTAATTTAAAAGTCAAAAATTTTCTCTATTTAGTACACAATTAAAACCGTGAGAAATTGTAGAAGGAAACACTTATACACATTAGTTATTAATTCTCATAAATTACTAGTAGAATTAAAGACGCTTTATCAGATACATAAATAAATTTGCTATGTTTTGTCGTGCAGGATTTGTTTTCGAATTAATTGTTGGGTTATAAAGTTAATGTTTTACAATCTTAAAATAAGAGTGTTCTGGTTACGCTATCTGGTGTGCGATTACAAATTTTTGTTAACTTATTCACCAACAGTTAATAACGATAGTTTTTCCTAATGGTGGGCATACTTTTTTTTTATTTCCGCACTAGATAGGCTTTTATACAGCCAGTCAAATAGACATTCTTTGCGAAAAATGGTCATGTTAATGTGCGCCAACTATTATTTCACTTTACTAAAGTCGAATAGATCCTTGTTCTTATTCATTGTTTTAAATTTTTAAGCCTAATATGATTAAATTTCTACATCATAATACATCAGGTGATCATAATTTGATTTGTGTATTCAAATACATCGAGTGTTCTGAAATTGAGTGTGAGATCCTATTAAGGTGGTTGTTAAGAGTATTATTAATTCATTAACTTAAATGCTTCCCTAAAAGCTATAGAAAAGAATGACTTTCTTGGACTGTATTCGTAAGATTCCCTATTCTTCAACAATCGCAATTAAATTTACAACCATAATACAGAAAAAACATAACTCTGATTACTGGTAGCTATTGAAAAGCATGCGCATTTGGGCAATTCCTTGTTGAAACATAAATAAGGCTAGAGATATAGTTCTTGATTTATCAGTATTATACTGAGTACTTTGATCTTAATCCATTAGTTTTAGTAATTAAACATGTCGGCTTTTGAAACACGGGTTTTAAGACAAATTAAGAGGGATCATATTTTCGAACGTTTTAACCACTATAACGGACTGCTGTCAAATAACAGAAAATGAAATTTTACAAATATTTATATCTATAAGTCCAATGAAACATTTTAAGAGTTTCTCAAATTAGCGCGATTTCCAAGTAATGAAGTTATTAATAAGTGGTCTGATATTTCTAAGAACATTTAAATGATTTTACAAACGAAATTCCATTGAAAATTTATAGTTTAAAACATAACGTATAGATGGCAGGACGTCCGCAAGATATATATAT
>NW_013665647.1:1085383-1112896 GCF_000517525.1 Limulus polyphemus | reverse complement strand
ATCAGGTGACTACTTTCCAAGTTAGTTAATTCTTATACAACTTTAATTTTCCAAAACACGTCTGAATTGGAATTATATTGTACTTTTGCGGGTTTAAGATTAATTTCGTTTTTCAAACAAATAAAAATCAAAGCCTTATAGAACTATGTCTTTGCACAATTAGCTTTGAAATGTTTATTTTAACTTATAGAATTTCATACACTTTTTTATTATTTTAAGGAGATAATTTTTAACCCCAAGAGACTGTAACTTCATTATATATGTATATATGTTTTGGTATACAATTGTTATAACACGTAATATATAGGATACAATATTCTGTAAGTATTTTCTTGTTTGTTTCTGAAATTCGACCAAAGCTACAACGTGGGCTGTTGGCGCTAGCCGTTCCTAATTTTGATCTAAACGACTAGAAAGGAATGCAGCTAGTAAACAACATTTTGAGTTAATATAATCGAATAGTGGGATTTCACTGGACTATTATCACACTCCCAGTACCCCAAAATGTAAAGGATGATTTTTTTAGCAACGGGAATAAATATACCTTCAAGCTGTAGTTCGTAAATTGCATTCAACAAGTGTGGAAAAACGAAAAATAACTGGAAAATGTGGATGCATACACTGATTTCTAATGAAGGATTTCTTTTTGTATCTCTAAAGTTAAATCGTTTGGATAGAATGAAACTAATCTATTCATAAAATTAAATCGTTTGGATAGAATAAAACTAATCTATTTATAAAATTAAATCGTTTGGATAGAATGAAACTAATCTATCCTTAAGGTTAAATCATTTGGATAGAATGAAACTAATCTATCCCTAAAGTTAAATCATTTGGATAGAATGAAACTAATCTATCCTTAAGGTTAAATCACTTGGATAGAATGAAACTAATCTATCCTTAAGGTTAAATCATTTGGATAGAATGAAACTAATCTATCCCTAAAGTTAAATCATTTGGATAGAATCAAACTAATCTATCCTTAAGGTTAAATCACTTGGATAGAATGAAACTAATCTATCCTTAAAGTTAAATCATTTGGATAGAATGAAACTAAAGTTTTACAAGCTTGTACAATTTCATCATCAGTATTATGTTTTCTGTGTTACCGCCTAGGAAGAATAAAAAATATATAGTGTTTTAGCTTCGGAGTAAGCATCATGTGCAAGTTTTCCTTGAATAACTCAGTTCCTCAAGCGCTCTTGCAACACTGAATAAATGAAATGGGACGAAAAGCCTGTGCTCTTGAACTCCATGTTAAGCAAAGAACAACCAGTTTTTTCTATTAAAAATTTTCACCTTGTAGAACTTCCATTATACAAAACGTACAAACGATTGTTGCTTCCAAAAAAGTGATAATTTCTGAGCAAAAGGAGGCAGCATGTATTCCAACCAAATTTAATGAGTGGGCAAAACATGGCGAAAAAATAGCACTTGGGTTGGCACTCATAATACAAGCTCGTGCTCCTTTCATTTTGACCACCATATTCGCGGTGTTATCAAAACCCTGACCTCTGGAATTAGATATGTCAATTGCGTGATGGTTTAGTTGAGATAACACAATTTCTTTGCTATCTCTTTCCCTTGCGTTAAATTATGTCCTCTTGTGGAATAGAGGTAAGTCTTCGAATTTCCAACGCTAAAATCATGGGCTCGATGCCCATTGGTGGTTACAGCAGATAGCCCGATGTGGTTTTGCTATAAAAAAAACGCACACACACACTCTTTAAATTATAATCGAAAACTTCAATAAACCATTCAAATATGACCCACTGTCTATTTTTCTGTTAACAAGTGCACATATCGACCGATAAGAACGTTTTATTCAATAGGGGAAAAATCAGGCGTAGCATCAAAAATAAGAAAAAATAAATGGCTTTTTTCGTTTCAGTAAGTATATATTTCAATACACGATTTCCATACAAGTTGATAAATTAATTTTTCATTTCCCAGGATAAACAGCGCACACGGAGACGTCGCCCTTTCTCTTGACTTTTCTGTACTTTTTCCAAGTGCTCTTTCAGTAAAGGGTCATAATGAGGGAATACCTGTAGAACTCTCATTATTTAAGTCTTCCACTTTCTGATAGCTTCCTCAAAATGCCAAATTTATTGTGGCCAAAAATATTGTAATATCAAGAATATGTTTCAACAATTAGACACATTTTTGTCGTTCAGTAATTAGCAACTGTTGCACGTTGACGTCAATTCCTTCACCTCCTATGACATTCTACAGCATTCTTCATTTCAAATAACGCTCTTTGCGATGGATACTGACTTAGTGTTCTAGTAGCTTATTATATAGTTTATGCCACCGTAAAACTAATGGATCAAACCCATTATATCTACCAAACTTGCGATTGCTGAGGTCTGTATTAAACAGCAGATATACAATATGATATCTTTTGCTTTCTACTCCAAGAAAGCCAATCTCTTGCGAAACTTTCACAACCGTTTAGCGACTTTGAGTGGATTAAAAAATCAGAGAAGGCCAGGACATATTTATCTACAAGTAGGGATGCTGAAACGTCTTTTAATTGTTCAATCTTCTTTAGGCCTTTCAAAACAATTATTTGATGTTCAGAGTGTGACATATTCAGAAACCAATCTTCAGGATCACTTCGGCTTCAATATCATGAGCGGGTAATTGTTCAGTCTACTTTAGAACTGTAATACATGCTTCCTGTACCCGGAAATATTGACCTGAAAGCTTTTAATGTTCTTCATGTAAACTCTGTGGCCTCTGACTTAACTGCGGTGTTTAAGCCTCACCGGTACTTGACTCAGAAGTAGGCTGTCCAAGATACTTCATAATAAGCTATTTATTTTTCACTTTCTTATTTTTGTTTCCACTTCTTTTTTCTTTTCTTTTTTCATGCTCCAGATTTGTGGTGATACACTTTAATGTTGACAGTACCCTTGATCCTTTTATGGCCTAAGTAACAATTATTTATCTAAAATTATGTATTAAGTTATTGTAAAAGATATGCCTGATACGAACAATAAGAAACAGACAAAAAGCTCTTCAATTAATAAACATCTCACCAGTTTCTGAGTTTTCAACTACTCAGCTAGCTAGCTGCAAATTTCCAGCAGTTCTCTTTTATATTTTATACTATATTAATTATAATCAATAGACAGCTAAAGTTTTATTTTATCAAATGACGTATTATATTATGGTGTTTTCTGTCCAGAAAATTGTCTATGTCGTACCCAGTTCGAAAATTTTTCTAACAGGTAACAAATCTATAAGGTTAGTTAAATTTTTAAAGACTCTTACCGCATAGCTAGGATCCCCAAAAAATATGATAGTTACAAGACACGGTTTGCTTTGTGCAATGGTATCATTCTGTGTTCTTAGGTGCATTTCTTAATTCGATACGGTAACGTAAGCTGCCCGTTCGCCAAGTGATTTACAACATGTATAGCGAGATTATGAGTTAGACACGGTTGAAAGGGCAATAAAACAATATAATTAACTATAAATAAATATATACTGTTACGAGCTTTAATTTTTTGAGGATAAACAATTGTAGTTTCATGTTACAATATGCGGTCATTCTATTCAGAAAAAAGGTAATTAGATATTTTTCGCTTTTTTATGGTGGTTACCAGGTCGGTCAAATTGACCAATAGGTGTAGAGTTTAATGTTAAGGAGATAAAGTTTTGATATTTATTTAGAGATTATACGAATGAAAGTTCACAATTTTTAGATTAAGAAAAGTATTTTTAATCTTAACATGAAAATTGCTTTGCACTCGGAACAATCAACACCTTGACTCCATATATATTAATGGAGAACTTTTTAGTGAAAATACTTCATAAGAAATTCTTATTATTTTTCTACAAAAGACTTTTAATGTTTATTAAAAACTTGCCAAATGTTTTGAAGATATTCACGTAGCATATTAAAAAGTGATAGTATTCAAAATCTGATGACTTCTTTGTGATTAAGAACTCGGTCACAAAGACCAAGATCTCAGAGAGAAGGTTTAAAAAGGATTAGTAGCTTATTGTGAATGTTTAAAATCAAACCACACGTTATTTTTCAGTGTGTTTCATGTACTACCAGCTACCGCTAGTTACTGTTAAAATTAAAAAACCCAAAATAGTACAATACATAAGTTTAATTTGCTGAGCAGTAACTGTGTGACATTGTCAAACTGAAAACATGCGTCTACACATCTATAGTGTACCACGTTGCTAAGCAACAAATTACCTGTGAACAATAATGCACTAATAATTCTAACCTTATTATTCAGTGTTTTAGAAATATACATTAAATTGTTCATATATGGGCACAGGCACTGTCATAACGGGATACAGAATGGGAAAGGGTGTTATTTGAAATGGAGAACATTACAGAAGACCATATGGGCGAAAGAATTGACGCCAAGTTACTAATTTCTGAACGAACAAATTTTGCTCCATTGTTGAAACCTACGCTTGATGTTACAATATTTTTTGCAATAAGACCAACTTAAATTTTGATAATTTCCCCTCAAATAACTTAAAAAAGATGTGCTTACAAATGAAAGATAACGGTTTATTATTAATATGTTTTTGTAAAATTCGGTATGATAAAATCCCATTTTTAATTTTGTCTCAAAAGTTAGCCCCCCAGTGCCACAGCGGTATGTCTGCGGACTTACAACGTTAGAAACCGGGTTTAGATATTTGTGGTGGGCAGAGCACAGATAGCCAATTGTGTAACTTTGTGCTTAACTCCAAATAAACAAACAAACTCTACAGTTAAATTATACGGAGTGGCCAAAAAAATGGAAACATCATTGTAGAGTTACTGGGTGTTGGGCCACCACGTGCGGCCTATACGGCCTGTATGAGCCGTTGCATAGAGTCTACCAGCGTCTGGTATTCTGCAGGAAGAATGTGATACCACTCTTCCACGTGAATGTCAATCAACTAACGCCTAGTTGATGGAAGTGGAAAACACTGTCTCAAGCATCGTTCCAGAATATCCCGTACATGGTAGATTGGGTTCAGATCTGGTGACTGATAAGACCATGACATATTTATAACGCCAGTGTCATGTTCCTCAAACCATTTGGCGACTACTCGTGCTCTGTGAATGGAGGCATTGTCAAGTTGAAAGACACCCCTCTCTGCAGGACAGAAATGCTGTAATATGGAGTGAAGATGATCTCTCATTACCATTAAGTTACGATTGGCATCGTCCTTGCCTTCTAAGGGTATGAGTGCACCCAAACCATGCCAGGAAAATGTGCCTCACACCATTACAGAACCACTAGAACCCTTCGCTGTTGGAACCAAGCATTCAGGGCTGTAGAGTTATTTAGGTTGGCGCCACACATGCACTCGTCCATTTGTCGACAACATGGTGAAGGATGATTCATCTGACCATATCACATTTTTACACTTCTCAGTAGCCCATAGTCTGTGCTCTTTTCACCACTGGATGTGCAACCGTGCACATCCAGGTGTGATGAGCGTTTGTGCACTGACACCCGATTATGGTATCCAGTTCTATGGAGTTCTCGCCAGACTGTTTTTGATGAAACTGGCTGCTCTCGCCCTAGGTTGAAATTCGCGATCAATTGATCTGCGATTGCTCACCTGTTTTGCCTTGGAGTTCGAATTAATCTCCGGACATCACGATCCTGGAGTATGCGCTTCTGCCAATTGTTGCCCTTTGCTGATGATGTCTTTCCCTCGGAGTTCCATGCTGACACACCGTTGTTCGTGAAACATCTGCAAGTTGAGCTGTCTTGGTCACTGAATCTCCCACCAAAGACGCCCCAACAATCGCCTCTCTTTCAAAGTCACTGGGGTCTCCTCTTGCAGCCATGATTATAGGCAACCAGGCCTGTCCAGCATTTTTATACATGATATGTATAAAAGTCGTTATTATGTGTGTAAAAGTGTAGAATGTATAAAAGTTATTCTGTATATAGAACTGTAGAATGTATAAAAGTCGTTATTATGTGTGTAAAAGTGTAGAATGCATAAACGTTATTCTGTATATAGAAGTGTAGGATGTATAAAATTATTCTACATCTATAACTACAGAATGTATAAAGTTATTCTGTGTGTAAAAGTGTAGAATGTATAAAATTTATTCTGTATATAGAATTGTAGAATGGATGAAGTTATTCTGTATCTAGAACTGTAGAATGTGTACAAGTTTTTATTGAGTATCTGGATTTGTTGAAGGTGTGTATTTTGGTACCAATCAAAAGTTGGATTCACGATTTTAAACTGTGACGTTCCATCTTACTGATCTTCATACAGCAGGCGAGATCAAAATAAAAGCTTCCATCCACATATGCTCTAAACTATGTTTACTGTATCGGTTTCGAGTAAAAACCGGTGCCAGTTAGGTTTTATTAAAATAAAAGGTATTCGTTTGAAGTAATAAAGGTGGAGACTACTTTCTACGTTCATATATGTTTTGGATAAATTAATAAAAGTCAAGTGAACTCAATAGTTTTCATATAAAAATTTAAAATAAACAAAGGAAAACTTCCAAGGTTTCTAGTTCAGAAGTAAGTTTGTATTATAAAATATAAAAACACGAAATGTGTAGCAACTAATAAGGTGGAACAAATGTTATAAAGTGGACTGACTCAAGTGAATGATATCACTTGTAATCTGAACGTTTGATCATAATGTTTAATACAGCATATATCTTTTATTCAATTTCCATTATCCTGCTTCAAAAACATTGCTTATTACTAGCTTAACGTTTTTATCACAACTTTCACGGTTGATCTCTATGAATGCTTACCTTTCATTAAGCATTTTTTTAGTATTATAAATCATTCTGATCAAGTGGCATTTAAACTTCAAAAAGTCGTTTTTACGAAACACAAACATGTTTTGTTTTATAACATTTAGCTGAGAATAAACTTGGATTTCATTTAAAAACTGTTAGTAACTTATAGTCATGTCTTATGTATCTAACGATTCCACTGTACAGGCAAAAAACAAGAAGAAGAAAGGGTAACAAACATCGTTAACAGTGAAGATAGAGAACTACTGAATTAATATAATATATTAACGTATGTTTCGAATTATCTAAAAATTGCTTGTCAGGCGTATTATTAAAATCATTTTTAATACGCAAACCAACAAAATATGTGACATTTACAGCCGATATAAAGTTGCGACGAAACAGAATGTGTCAGAACTACATTTTGACGTTACTTTGCATTTCGTAATTAGTATGATACCATCGAAAATTAATCTCTTTCAGCCGTAAAATACACTCGGATTATAAAGATGAGTTCAATTCGAAGATTTAAAATTTTCAAGACGGGGATATGCTTTGTACTTAATGGCATTGGAAAACAAAGGATTATGGATAAAGTTGGAGCACAAGACCATCCAGAAAGAGACCTGCAACAAGATTTACACCAGAACTGGTACGCAAAAGACGAGAATCCTTGAGCACAAAGGTCAATTTCAAAAGTCGTCCACCTGTTTCAGGAAATATTACGCGACATAATCTAAAAGGATCGCTCTTTGAAAAAGAGGCTAACAGGGTGTAGGCTCACCAACATAAGTTTCCGACCATATCTCCGTTCAATCATGATATACCTCAAACAGCTGGAGAATGAAACGGATATTCATGCTATTCCATACGAAGACATACCGGTCAAGTCGCTGGTCCCAGCGCAATATGGAATTTTGTGTGACTGGACAGTTGAAACGAGTACTGAGAAACCGTCGTTTTCGTACACTATATGGGTTATGAAAAGCACCCAGGGAGGAGTGGTGCACTTTAGACATAACAAACTTCGCCTCTTATAATGGAAACTATGCTGCAGGATATTGTCAAGATTCCGTCAGATAAAGCATGATCAGACATGGCGACAAGGGTTGTAAAGACGTGGTGAGGCTACAGATAATTTTAATACAACTTACTCAATCTCCGTAAAACAGTAGATCGCAGGAAATGGAAGCCTTACTACAAAAAACAGGTATTTATTCTAAAACACACGTGCAGGAAAGAAAATATTTTAACAAAATTTAGGTAAAATAACAGTCTTTCTTTTTGCGATGTAGTTTTTTCTTGAAAATATTTTTTTTTATAATTGTTTATGTTTTTCTTTCCTCCTTAATTTTCAACGTTCCGTTGCATTACATTTCTAACTGCATTTTATTAACATGTTACTAATCTGAGATAATGATGATCTAATAGCGATTTGGGCAAAATAATAGAAAAATTGGGCATGCCAATTTGCGGTACATGAACTATAAGCCAATAGTTTTAAAACTTTTAAGAACCATTTCATAACAGGAAAATAAGGCGTATTCTACACTCCGTAAACTATTCGATATAGATTACTGTTGGACTTTTATGTAGCACAGACACATGTTTTAAAATATGTAATACTTTTCTGAAATTATCTCTGGTAAATAATAGCAGTCAAAATTCTCCAATGTGTTTTTATACAGTTTATTCTACTTATGCAACAAAACGATGGTTTCTAATATGAAACATTATTTTCTGTAAAGTAAACGATCAACGCCAGCTTTTGCTTTTGATACTTAATTGTTTATATTTATAAACATTTACTTGTCTCTTTTGTTTCCTTTAAGTACAGAGCTAAACATTAATATAAATAATAATCCTTGTAGACTCCCACTGGAGCATAGGGCCCCAACAACACCTCGCCGACCGAAGTTATTGTTGCAGTAATTTTTTAGCAGGCTGGTTTTAACGGGGCGGAGTTGCTAGCCCCGCGCCCAACCCTCCTCCTTTCTCATCCTGGACTTGGAACCAGGCAATGGTGGTGGCATCCTTGCCGGGGAACGAACTCGGTACCTTTGGATTAGAAATCCAACGCGCTATCCACTGCGCTATAGGGACACAAACCTTAATATATCTGCGTTATCTCCACAGAAGTTTAGCGTCATAAACTCTCAAGGTTACTTTTATGTTACTGGTAGAAGTTTATTTGTCGAAGAGGAAGACGAAAGTATAAATAATATTGATATAAATCTAGTGTAAGACTTTCATCTTCAGTAGATCTTTAAAGGATGTTACTTACAAGCCCACAGACGATTTAATTTGTCCAATGAAAACTTCTGTAAGAAAAACGTTAACCCAAAGTAAAGTAAAATTCATCCTAGCTAAACAAATAACGACAATCCGACGTTTCGACTACCACCAACAGTCATTACGAAGGGTCTGAGAAACAGTGGTAATTACGTTAACTAACATAAAATATCCCTGCTCAGCTGGGAGGGGGTTAAAAGGGCCCCTCTTGATTCACAAATGACCCAATGAATCAGTTAAGCTCCTCAGTTATTTCAAGTCACTCCTATAGCTACCGCAAGAGAGGGGCCCATACCCAAAAACACATGTTAGAACACCAGCCCATATGTATCAAATTTGGTCTCGCAAGATTGTGAGTGGAAGAAGGAATACAGTTTCAAACATAACTCTCCGGAATCTAGAGGGGGAGGGGGACAGAACACAAAATTCAATGATGGAATCGGGTTAAGGGATCCTGAAAGTCTTGGTAGAGGGGCTACATCATAACGATGTGACACCCCTGGGTCACCCCAAGTTCCATTTGTCAGGCTTGGTCCTGATAGCTCCAGAACTCTGGGAGGAATTAGCTGGAAATGCATAGATATAAAGGTGGAAGCTGAATAATATATGATATTGAAAGTTTGTACAATTGAGCAGGGAGGTATTGACCAGTCTCTCTGTTAATAAGAGTTAAATCTTAATTTGTTGTATGCAATCCTTCTAAAACTTCCCTGCGTATATAATTTTGTTTTATGTCTATAATTTTGTAATCCTCCAAATCATAAATATGATCTGTAAATGAAAATTGTTCAGCTAAATGTTATAGATTAATTTGACATCATTTTGTTACAATCATACTATACTTGCATTTCGTTTTCCTTTCAACTTTAGGGAAGTTGTACGTATTCCTATTAGGCATTAAATCAAACTTATAGATATATATATAACAAATTGCTGTTTATTACTATAAATAACAACTCATAGATTTAGAACTAGGTTTTGTTTCTTACTGATAGCATATTACTTTTTTCTTCACCTCTATTTCGGTTTATTCTTTCTCTCACACATCTTCCAGTTTATTTTTTTCGTTGAACTTCTGTCTTTTGTGCATCTTCCTTGTGAACTTTCTGTGAATATCATTTTTTTTGTCTTGTTCTTCTGTTATGCATGTATTGATGCACTCTAAGGATAAGATACGTCAGTTAGAAAAGTCGGACTGTGTTTAGCAAATTGGTTGTATAGTTTGTAATGTTAAATAACCAGGAGAAACTAGAGAACATTTATAAGTTAGAATAGGAACACAGGCGTGCCACAAAAAAAGAAAAAAGGAAATATTTTTGAGTCTGCTTTAGCTGAACATGCTTCTTTAACAGATTCATTCATGATGTTAGAAAAATACGTAGGTTCAAAATGTCAACTTAAAACAAAAATACAAAACCATATAACCTGAGTGCTTTCCAAAGATGGACGTTTCTTTATCAAAGAAACATTTTCTTTAATGGATTATATTATTGATATTACAAAATTGTAGATATTAGCACAAGATTATATCCACAGTAGAGTTTTAGAAGGATGGCATATAGTAGATTCAGGTTCAACTCTTGTTAATTAACAGAGACACCGATCGGCATACACTAACTCAATTGTACAAGCATTTATTACCGCTTTAGGGAAATCCAATAGATGGCGCTATTTCATGCAATTGCCATAATTTGTCAAACCTTTGAGAATGACTGTTGTTGTAGTCAAAACATCGTGCTGTTGTTATTCTTTTAGCTGGTGGAATTTTAGATTTATGTTCGGTTTTATTGTCCCAACGCTTTATATTCTTGTTACTTGGAAAGCGATAACCTACATTATTATTCTCTGAAACTATAATTCTATACCCGTGGTGGGCACAGCACAGATAGCCCATTGTGTTGCTTTGCGCATAACAACAAACAAACAAATAAACAGCACCGAATCTTTAGTACTATCATCAATTCGTGGAGAGGCCCGGCATGGTCAGGTGGTTTGTGCGCTCGACTCGCTATCTGCGGGTCGTGGGTTTGAATCCTCGTCCCACCAAACATGCTCGCCCTTTCAGCCGTGGGGTGCGTTATAATTTGACGGTCAAAGAGTAGCCCAAGAGTTGGCGGTGGGTGGTGATGATTAGCTGCCTTCTCTTTAATCTATCACTTCTAAATTAGGGCCGACTAGCGCAGATATCCTTTGCGCGAAATTTATAACAAACCATAACAACTCGTGTAAGAATAATGTTCAAAAATAAGATATCTTTTTTATATTTATAATAATGAAACCTCCTCGGTTTCACTTGCAGTTCCAGATTTATAAACTACGTCACAACACTATAAGATATGTCAGAGCTTTTGCTTATTCTTTTCATGTTTTACTTGTTTTGTCCAAAAATAAATTTGGTGGCCTTTCTAAATGCAAAAACATTTTGTATATAGTACCTTCATTAGTGGATGTTAATCTCGTAATTATTCAAAGTATAGAATATATTATTAATAAATCAGGTCGTATTCATTACAAATATTATTGTTACTATCTTATTATTTATGTTACGCCGTACAATAATCAGTTACGATTTGATACAGGAGTAGGTGAGGTAACAAGTCAAATTTTTGATAATCAACGTAACTGAGTAATATGCTATTTCATTATATTTTTATCTTTTCAAAATCCATGAATAACGGATTTTAAAAATGTAAAATGACTTTAAAAAATTCCGTATGGACTTGAGAAGATATATTCTGTGTTATGCGAATTTATCCAATTACTGAAAATAATAACAATGCTGAAACAATGTTTTGTTTTCTAGAAAAGTAGCTTAAAAATGCCTTGTCAGTAAAAAACACAAACCGAGGAAATGGTGTATTGAATCATATAATAATTATAGTACGAAACTGATGTAAAACTAGACACTCCTTTAATGGTGACACGCATTCCTGTCAACATTTTTTTTTCTTCTGTGAGTGTAAAACTGAGGTTGGACGTGATTTGAACTCTGAAATAGGAGTATGTTTGCCGGAGGGATGTTTCAGCCAATCGGGTTACCACCCTACTCAGATTTCTCCATGTTGAACATTTGGTAGTGTTCTAATCATATCTATTTGCTTTTCTTTTACGTCCTGTAAGAACATATTTTTTTTGAAGAAATGAACCTACGATTCTGACATCAGGATTGTAACTAGTGGTTTTTTTATCCACTAAATCGATTCATTATCAGCAGTTAGTAAATAAATAACGTTTCTATACCACACGTTTTAGTTGCTGCTCGTTGTTAATCAGATTAAACAACATTGGTTTGGTATTAGCATCGAAATTATTCTGCAAATGTTTACACAAATTTTATTAAGTTTCTTTTACAGCCGCAACCTTCCAGTTTAACACCTTTTGAATAACCCTTCTTTTCTTTTTACAGATAAAAGTTTTACTAAAATCCTATTAGCTGTTTAAACAACAACAACTTATATTCTAATGCTGACCACAGAAAGAAAGACAATGAAACCGGAACTAAGAATGTTTTGATGTTGTTCTTGGAAAAAAAAAAAGGAAGATAATTATGAATTTCCAAATTTGAAATGCACAGTAAGAATTATCATTTTTCAATAACCCCTCCTTATAGAGCAAATTTATATGATGAAAGCAGAAAAATGAATCATTATCTATAAATTGTAATGAGATTTTTATTAACCCGAACCTTCTGACGTTGAATACATAAACGGGTTATTATCATACACAAATATTAACAAAGTCCAAAAAACTGCAAGATTTTACAGAGGCAATTAAAATCAACGTGTGCTTTAACGTTCTTTATCTTACAGCTTCCCAGATTTTAAGTAGGCAAAGGAACAAGTTACTGAATGTCATTCCTTCTAGGAACAATTTTTTTATTTTTTTTGTTAGCAGCTGAAGATGAGAGAGAGAAGTGATCAAAAGCTGAATGTTAAATAAACGAAACACAAACCTGTTTACATTTAAGTTGCACCTATACGGGTTCATGGATCATTTTATGTTGCGTGCATGCAAAGTACATCATACACGACTTGTCTGCTTAAACCTGCTCGTGCACCTTAAGAATATCGAGTTTGGCATTTATTATTCGAAAAAATTAAAGATTATCTTTCAAATGACTTTAAATAAGTAGAGTGACATATGTAACTTGTTGTTTTGGAGCACCGACAGAGTTATAGTAAAATCAGATAAATTACAGTCTATAGTTATATAGGTGATAAAGTTTGGTCTGAAAAAGATCTCCATTTTACCACCAGGCTCCATGTTGATCAGTAGGACTTTTCTAATGAAGACTAGTCGGTGGACAAAAGATTAACCTGGCTTAAATTAGTTCAATATTTTTACTTCCAGGTCATTATTTATGAACGAATGAAACCCAATTGTATTTGATATTTAATTTGTTTTTTTGCGCATTCAGCCAAAGTTAAACCTAATTATATTTTTTCATCGTTCTCGTTAGCAAGACATTTCTCGTTTTTCAGAAAAATTGGCCGACAGGTGAAGAAAAATACTGACCAACGTATTCATCACCAGTAGTTGTTTAACGTATTTTTTTACTGTAAAAATCAGTGACAATAATTATTTTATGTTCAATCTAACTGTTACCTGCTAGTTCACGTGCGAAGATAAGATATCAAAATCGATGTGGACTGCAACTAAACATTTGGTCTCATTTCGATGCAATAGTTGGAGGTGTTCTAATGTACAAAATTAAAATCAGTAGAAACAGTTGAAGAATATATTGCAGGGAAGGCGACGATCCTTACGAAGTTGACCCGGAAACAATCTATTTTTCACAACATCTTGTTGTAAATATTTTTAATGATTTTAGTTTGATTACCTTAGTTACGTCTTTTATTATTAAACTCAAAATGTTAGTTTGATTACCTTAGTTACGTCTTTTATTATTAAACTCAAAATGTTAGTCTGATTACCTTAGTTACGTCTTTTATTATTAAACTCAAAATGTTAGTCTGATTACCTTAGTTACGTCTTTTATTATTAAACTCAAAATGTTAGTTTGATTACCTTAGTTACATTTATTTTTGTTCCTCCAACGGTATTAGTTATACTTCTCAGAACATCATCTAGCCAGTGTTTAAAATGTTAGTTTGATTACATAAGTTACACCTTTTTTTCCCATTTTTTAGTTAAACTTCATTCAATATACAACAAGTATTCAAAATATTTGCATAAAATATTTCCTAAGAACATAAAGTTTTTTTTTCCAAATTTAGCCACAAATTGGGGAGTTTAAACAAATTTTTAATTAATCAAAGGGAGCAGAAATACAATCATTTGGAAGTTCTGATTAAAAAGTAAGCATATAGATTAGAAATATAAAGTAGCTTGTAAATTAATGAAGCAGATCCAATATATCTAGAAGCTGTTAAAGACATAAAACAATGAACAAGAAATCTAAAACCTATAATAAATAGAATGTACTAAATCATAAATTGAATATCCTCTATTTTTGAAGATGTATCTAGTCGTAAGCTCTATTACAGTTACAAATATAAAAATTACATAAAATATAAGAAACGCATCAGGAGAAATAGGAAAATACAGTCAACGTTTCGTTCAAATGATCACCATGAAGGCCACACGTTTCTCTTTCTCTACAGGTATTTTAACCATTTTAGTATTTTCAGATTTGATCATGCTAAGATTGCATTACGTCGTTACTCGTATCGGTTACAAATACTTGAAACATTTTAAGAAATAGCAAATATATATTATAAGCTTTTTTATACAAAACGTGTCACTTCAATATATTTCTCTAAAGTATGTCTAAATGTTCATAAAATATACTTTAAATTGTCTTGTTGAAAAACTAAAGTAAGCTGTACAAATAAAGACCCCCCCCCAAAAAAAAACTGGAATGATTTTTAATGCCTAACCAAACCTTAATTTTTTACTCTGTCTCTAAATACTACAACATTATGACATTAGAGGTGTAGTAGTAATTTGCTTTCCTAAGGTGTTGTAAAAAATAATATCGTTTTTATATAACTCCACGTTCTGCCTTTCTTTCGGAACGTCACGGTTATGACCAGCTATGAAAGTTTTTATTGGTTTATTTCTAGGGCAGCGCCAGAATAGACAGTTGAATAACGGGACTGTCTGAAACTTTGAGTAATTGTGGTACAATCGTGCGCGAACACACTCGGTACGGGGAACTTACAATGGATAGCTTCATACCATTTTCTTTTTAGAAATTAACAGTTCTTTCACTTAAGTTCTTGAAAACATGGCTTAGTTTTTTCAGTTCTGTACTTCAGGATTTTTGGGAAATTAAAAACTTTAGCCTGTTCAACTTTTTTCCGCTGACATTTATATGTTTAATTTCCAGTGAACTAAGATTCATGATCTACGCTGGTTACAGGTCCTGACGAAAGTCTTTTTTTTTAGACAAGTTTTCAATTTTATAACCACCGTTAAGCAGCCCAGTCCTATCAATTTAGAAGAACTGGAACATACTTCGGTAAGTGCTTTTAAAGCAAGTTATATAAAAAGGGTTAATGTAAGTTTTTAAATACATTCCCAACTCTGTATATCATGAAAATTAAAACCATACGGTGTATACTCATGAACCAAAAGAGGAACGACTAAGACATACTTTACAAGGCAGGTTTTTACAGCAAAAGTAGGTTAATCGCTCACGGCAGAAAAAAACTACCCTTGGTCGAATAAGCCTTTTGTTCTAAGACTATAGGAAGTATAGGCTTCATAGAAAATAGTGTGTGGAGGGTAATTCAGACACTCTATGAAAGCTTCAACTTTCGAAGCTCTTACTCATACAAAAGAAAACCATATTTCTATATTATATAATTAGTTTGCAGTAATATATTACAACATAACCATAAGTACAAAAACCTTGATATTTCTCTTAAGGGTACTTCTTTAACTTTAACCTATGCCTGTAGTTCAAAGTAACTATTATTATTATTTGCATACGAAACTATAAAGAAATTAACCAGTATTTTAATACTTTAGAAAAATTCCTCAACATTGTTTTATTGTAACTTAGTTATTCTTTAGTGTATGTCATCAATTGATCAAGTAACTCGAATACTTTGGTTCAAGCTAAACCTCAATGTTACAGTAGGGTATGGAACCCTAAAAAAAATCAGATCTGAACTGTATTTGACAAAGCCTCAGTGTTTTAAGGAAGTGTACGGAACTCGTATTAAAAAACAAACAAACAGACCTGGACTGCATTTGGTATAACTTCAATGTCACTGAAGTGTATGAAAACCATATTAAAAAACAAACAAACAAACGGACCTGAACTGTATTTGGAATAGCCTCTATGTTACTGAAAGGTTTGGAAGGCTTACAAAAATAAAACCAGATCTAAACTGTATTTGACAGATTTGACAATATCTGATATCGGCGGATTGTATTTATCATCGTATTTACTTCAGAAGTTACCTTAACTTACGCAGTTAATATCTCATGCTGTATATTAATAGTGTAAAATGCTTTAAAATTGGAACCTGATTCAAAATGTCTTACATTAGCCAATATTGATAATTTTAAATACATATATTAATGGTAAAATCTGTATATAAACTACATTTCTATATTGAGATTATTCGATACACAGAATATGGATTCACGTAAGGATTTCGATTGTAGAATCATGAAATTACAGGAATAGATGTTGTGTGATTACAATCTTCTGCGATTATCATGTTACATTTCTCATTGATTTACATGTAAGACTGACCTTACCAATACCTATTATGGTAGAGATACAACCAATTTGATTCAGATCTCAACAGATCTGGATCGTGTGATCATATCTGTTATTTTCAAATACGTATTCATCCTTCTTATTAAATGATTATTGCCACATCTGGATTACTAACAGATCTGGTCCATACATGTCCAGTTCCTTATATTTAACAGATTTAATATTCTACATGTGAATCGGATTTGGGAGTTTTTATCATAGGGTTTAATGGTATGTTACTAGGAGGAGTAAATGTTCCATGAGAAGAATAATCTGTAATAGGTGAGTATCAATGTTGTATGAAAGGTAATACTCTTGAACTACTGAACGTGGATGTTCAAACAAGATAAGAAGGTAGAATGTTGAATATTCCAATTCCAGGTGAGCTTCGTTGATAGAATGAGAATGATTTGGTAATAAGTGAGAGTCAATATTCTGATAAGGTACAAAGGTAGGATATTATAGTAATGGGATAGAGCCAATATTAGAGTTTGGTATGAAAAGTAGAATACTGTGGAACTATATGAGAATTAGTGTTGTATCATTTCTCAAATTTATTTTTTCGTAGCCTGCTATGTTTTTAAAGAATTATCTGAACTATGCAGACAAATTCAGAAATACGTAACCTAATACACTGTGCTATCCTAGAAAAGTTGATTCTTCTTTTTGTTTGAGAAAATTATATAACTGATTCATCTCTTGGTTCTTTGAAATTATCAGCTTCATAGAAAATTCGATGTAATGGCACTTCGTTTATATATATATAACTAAAAAAGCCTCAGGTTTTATGCCATTTTTAGTTTTAGTTTTTTGGAATTTGAAGTGTATATATATTTATAGCTCAACATTATGAATTATAGAGTTCTCTTGTCATACCATCTTGTGATATGTATATACAATATATACATTACAATATAGCAAAAGAAAAACACACACATTATGGAGTTAACAAAACTCTAAATGTCTCTAACATTTCAAACGTTTTTCAAAAACACGCTTAACATTTAACAAAGACTTGTACTAGCGAATGTAAAGTCAAGCAAAATTAATTTATCTCCTGTTTCCATTCCGTCACTTTCAGGTGTGGCCTTGTTCTAGTACTCCAGGGGTAATCCCTAGCTGCGCCTCTTCAGAACCATGGTCGAATTACATACCATTAATAAAAGTGATAGTCCTTGGAAAATAGTGTCTATGTATTAAAGAGAAACAATAAGAAAGTCAAGGTAATCAAGGTAAAGATCATGCCCTACCACGTGGTTTAACTTGTGTGATAACTAGAACTAGTTGTAGCCATCGACTTACGTTTAACTGATGAGTAAAGTATGCAGTGGTTTTGCCTTGTTTTGATTGTTTTGTTTCTTTCACGCTTCATTTTTTTTCAAACCACGTGTAATGTTGACTAACAAATAAATACATGTTTTAATGTGAGAAATAAAACGTGACAACAGTATTGGTATAGCTAAAAACTGGTTTGTATTTTATACTCAACATATGACAGTTTAAAACGCAGTCTCTCAAATAATCAATGTGCTAGAGTTTGTTTGTTTTCTCAGATAAAAGAACAATGTTAAGTGCGAAATAGTACGAATGTATTGACCGGTAGTTTGTGTGACAATACATCACAATAAAACTGACAATAATAGGTTTTGTTATCAATCTCATTGTGAAGTAATGTCACAAAATCTTCTGATCAATATATTACGTTTCGCCGGCTGATGGCATGATATGCCATAAACATTTGTAGGGATATATATAAAAAACGTACTTATGCAATATTTACTTGATAAAATCATGTATGTTTTGATATGTTTATATATATATTGTTTATTTTAGAATTTGAATTTCACTAAAATAAAGTCCGGATATTCAAATACAGGTACTTTCCTCAGCTGGAGAGGTTCAATTTCTAATTTCATAGTCACATTGGCTTAAAGTTTTCGCTGTTTATCAAAAAATTACAAAACAAGTATATTTTTAAAGGAATATCTATATAACTGAAAGATTTTAATATCCTGTTAAATTAACATGTAAGAAACCTCTCTTCACGCGCATGTAATCTTTGTTTATTTCCCTTTTATAAACTTGTATTGTAATTATTTGAATTAAGCTATTTAATTCTTATTTCAATGAATGACTTTTTTTTTCTGGAATGAATGAATAAATCAACATATTCTACAACATCCACACACACACACATACATACAAACACGTAACTTGTTAGTTAAGAGTGTTTAATTTTTATAAATGCACTAGAAGCTCAATATATATATATATATAGTAGTAGTATGGATTTATGTGTTTCTTTATTTCCGATCGTCCCCACGGTGAGACAGTTAAGTTTACGGACTTACACCGCTAAAATCCAGAGTTCGATTCTCCCCAGTGAACACATCAGATAGTCCAATTGACTTTGCTCTGAAACAAAAAATAAAGAAACAGTTTTAGATTACGTATAATAATTATATTTAGGCTAAACTAGAAAACATGTACCAATAATGATATCACTTTAACATTTTTCAATCACTAAACTCACTTTCTGTTTCTTCATTGAAATAGTTTCCTTCTTCATTTAAACAGTAGCTCCTGGTTTTTTGAACTCAATGTTTTCTAACCCTTAGAAACGCTGTGATGCTTAGAAATGAAGCTAGCACGGACACCACTATGTTTTTGTTTTTTTTCGAAAAGTAGTCAAACCTGTATCAGACTTCAACGTAAATGATAACCTAGAAACGTTGTTTATGCGTTGTATATTCGTCTTCCTATATCTCTAAACACTAGGTACCTACCTCTTCCTACGTGCGTTTACTCTTAATACACCAACTCTATCTAGGTTTGTCTGCTAACTATGATATGAGAACAATGTTTAGATCATTCCATGCGTATACTAGATAATATCAGTAAAATCAGTCACCCCAAACCTGGTACGGGAATGAAGTCATGAAAATGGTGCAGGGTAAGACATCGTATAAGTGTATTATGAAAAAAAAACATGTTCCCTTATTTACTGAGCTTCAGGGGATAAAAATTGTTCAGTTACTAATAACTGAGGGGGTAAATGTTTTTTTTTATTCTTGGACAGATGGATAATTTACTGTAGCCATTTTTAATAACTCTTTTTTATGAAAGGTTAATTAATGTCTAATTCATAACTGTCGATTTTAAAATTAACTACACTGTTATGGAGTTAACGGTAAGCAGTCTGAAATGATTATATTTCTACCATCAGGAAGTTAAAAGTTATAAAACCTAAGCTAGTCTTAGTTTCATACAATAAGGATATAAAGTCTCTTCCATAAATTTAAATGTTCCCTTTTTTTAGACCTCCTGTATTTTTTACTTTGACTAGTATAAGTTTGTGTTGAATACATTTTTATTCTTGAAAAGAAAAATCACCATCTAAAACAAAGACTTGTTAAATTAAAACACTTACGATTTAAGAAGCTCGTTCTAATACGTTTTCATACGGAATTTAGCTCGTTCTAATACGTTTTCATACGGAATTTTACCAAAACTATAACTACTGATACCAGTTTATATCTAAAGGTTGTTTATTTTATTTTACAGACTTAACTGTTAGCAACAAATTGAACAGCAGTTGTTCTCATTTCTCCTTCATATACATATTTTGTTATTTTTTTACTATTATACGTTTACTTTTCTTTATATACTGTGTACTCTTTCTTGTCCTCCGGTGGACGAGCGGTAATTTTACAACCTACAATGCTAATATCCGGGGTTCGATTGCCTAGGGTAGACAGAGCGTAGATAATCCACTGTGTATCTTTGCGCTAAAACAATATCTTTGTAATTTTCTAGTTCTTTTCACTACCAGGTTTTGTTATTTATTATCTTTACGAGTTAACTACTTTCAAGTCATGGGTTTGCAGATTTGTAAAGGAAATGAACAGCAGACTGGTTGTGGCTTTAATATACAAGAATGCTCATTGTATACCTGATTTTCAAACCTTACGAAATGATATTTTGCTATTAGCAGATAGTTCGATTAAAGAAACGATATATAGTCACATAATCGTCGCAGACACTCGAAACAAATGAGATAGAAAACATAGAAACATAAGACAGGTGTGAAATACTTGTAAATTGAAGAGAATTTTAGAAAATACTAAAATGTTGGAAATATGTATAATTGTTCAGTCGAATCTAATTGACTTATTGTAGTTGCATGTAATTTATGTCCTTCCATGCAAACATGTTCACGTGATTTCAACTGTGTGAAGTACATGCAGTTTCACAAATTTTATCAGTGACGGCAAAAACAAAAAATGAAAAAATGCATAATAACATCCTGTACGTTTTCTTTGTAGTGCTTTCTCCATAAACTCTAAATACACCTACGTTTAAATTATATTTTTATCAATATCTCTATTGTTAAGCAATTCATAATTTAAATTTCACTTCAGTGTATTATATTATAAAAGCATATTGTTCATTTTCTGATTTTCTATAGGAAGTAAATGTTAAATTTACCGAAGAATAAAAAGAATCGTACGGTATAACATTTGGTTTATATGTGTCTCAATCGAAAGATTTATTTGCATGTGTAGAAGGTGTGTAGACTATTGTCTTCCTATTTCGTTAAGGTAAAGAAGTATCAGAGATTAACAGAGTATAATAGACACCTGTTTTTAGGCACGGTCTGATGGACAGTAATTACTTCAAGGCCAATATGCACAAAGAGAAAACAAACAAACCCGAATGTTCGTAAATATTTATTAACTATTATGTTAAGATTTGTGGCTGTTGTTTTTGTGTATTATTAGGATAAACATCCTACGTAACTTTTGATAAAATAACCCTTTCTAATCACAATAGGAATAAAATAGGCCCCACCGGTAAAGTATATGTTAAAGTATGATATACAAAATTACGAAAGTCCTTTGTAGTTATGAAACACTTGGTTTCACATTAACACGCAGTTGGTTTTCACTCCTTTACGTTACATGAAAAACGGTACCTACTAGTTGATTTACAGAAGAAACTTATGTAAAAACACTGTTGTAGCGTTATACACTCTTCTGTTCAATTATGATATTTCCTGGAGATATGAACATTGAGCTAATAACAAATTTGTGCCTTCTTCCTCTATATCATCTAGATTTCTGATCACAAGAATCTTTACCACGTGTCTTAGCTAAGTTTTCAGACCATTTATTTATTTCTGTTTAAATTTTTAAATCTTAAGCCATTCTAAATGACATTTAAGAATCAAAATTAATTAGTTTCAATGTTTAGATTTTATTCTAAGATTTGGTTTCGATAAATCAAATCTTTTTTTTTTTCAATTTTAATCATGGGTAACGAATTTTTAGAACAGTTCAACAGACTTCATCCTATTTTGTTTGGTTGTAGTTACGCACAAAGCCACACATTGGGCTATCAATGCTCTGCCCACCACGGGTATCGAAACTTGGTTTTTAGCGTTGTAAGCCCGCAAACATACCTCTGTGCCAATGGGGGACACTTCATCCTATGATATGTTGAATAGTAGCAACGTCGTAGCTAAGTCACCAATGTTAGTTGACCACCTTACATTATCCCGATGATCACCGTCACTTTTTAAATGTTATATTTTTGTAATAGGATAAATATGATATGTGTTTTGTCGTACTCGTCTTCAGGTTCAACTTCTTTTTTTTTCAGCGGCCATCTTGTTGTAATGGTATCAGCCATTACTTTTAAGTAAATTATCCAGGAGTTTCAAAGACAAATTTAAAACTAACCATGCCAGCTGATCAGAACTTGGTAGTCACAACACAAGTGTCTGATGACGAAAATTCCTTAGATGAAAATGAAGATTCTCCTCTGAATGAGAACACTTACGGCAGGTAAGACAATAATCTGATTTGTTTTCTACCACGTAATCCGATAGTCCCCTAACCCCGAGCCTGTATTGTCCATAACTTGACCTATACATGTTTCTTGCTGACCTCTTTAAACAAGATATCGCCAGTCTTAAAAACCCATTCTCTGCGCTAATCTTCACCCGGTACACCTATTAAGTTATTCTGAAGATATGTCTTTTTTGAAGCACATCTCAAACAAACTCCAATGAGCATAAATCTTCAACTCTTTTCTATTTCACCTAGCGTTTTCCTAGCACAGTAGGCTTTTTTCCTTTGTCTGTTGCTGTGTTTTCTTTTCGTGTTACTTTCCTTTCCAGGTCTCCACATTCTGTGTTCTGTCCTAAAACCCACGTTCCTTGACGTTAATTACCAGTTGTTTATACTCGCTATTTCCAGTTATACTTGTTCGTGAGTAGAAAAAAAAAAGGAGAGTGACATCATGAACATCCTGGGCACTGCCCTAAATATGCCAGGTTTGTTCTTCCTTTAACATACTTTCTTGCTTTAAAAAAAACAACAAAACTCAGCATTACACCTGAAACATGGCGCAAAACGACAGTATATACTATACAGCGATACAAAAGTTAACGGAACATTGAAAAGGAAAATCATTTTGTTTTACGACAAAAGTTCTGTTTAGTTCAAAGCTTTTAATTAGAATTAAGTACAATCAGTTGTATTTAGTATTATAAAGATAGCAAGAATATAGTATTGAGTTTTCCATAAAGAATGATTCTAATTCTTTTTTTTTCTTTTGAATGTAGAATTGAATGAGAATTACTGTATTCACAAAGTATTTGTTGGTAGCTTATTTTTTCTAAATACTGTGAGCTTTTCTATAGTACTTCATCAACCCAGAACATCCCACATCCTGACTGAGCCCCCCCCCCCAAAACCCTACCCAATGAGTCTATAGATACTGAGTATTTTAACAGTATTCTATATTTCGTGTACTTGCTACGCCCCACTGACACTTTCCTACGAACCCTAGCTTGAGAATCCCTGTTCTATGCTGTTCATATTAAGTTATAGTTTCTTCGAAAAATAATTTTAAACAAAAGTTATGAATATTACGCCGTTTATGCGTGGGAAAGTACTTTTATTGTAATTGTTTAAGGTAACTTAACTATGTCGCTGAGGTTTGTAATATTTTAAATTTGTTTCTTTGTTTTTAAACACAAAGCTTTACAATGGACTATCTGTGCTCTGCTCACCGTGGATATCGAAACCTGATGTTTAGCGCTGTAAGCGACTGACTGACCGCTGAGTCACCGGGGGAAAGGGGGAGCGACATTTTAAATAAAAGAAATTCCAAACGAAAGTTTGTAAATAGATCTGTATTTTACTCGTCAAACATTATTGACGCATCTTTGTTTTAGTGTTTCATACAAATACGAAGTTTACCTCTATATATCTATATAGATATATATGATATTGTTTGTTTATTTTATAGCAAAGCCACATTGGGCTATCTGCTGTGTTCACCGCATGAATCGAACCCTGGATTTTAGCGTTGTAAGCCTATATACTTACCGCTGTCACATCTGGGGACACGATATATTAAGTAAAGTTTAAACTAAAACAGATTATCAATTTCTGATGAACAATTTGTGTTTATACCAAAGCTAAATGAGAAATAGAGATATGTTTTATAGGTAAATATAATATTGTGTAATTAATATAACATAAAAATTAATATTAACTTCCGATCAGAACAAGCCTCCTGCCCAGAATAACTGTGAAAGCAACACAAATAGATTCTCAGAGAAGAAGACACTTGCCCAGCATAATTGTGAAAGCAAAATAAATAGATTCTCAGAGAAGAAGCCACCTGCCCAGAGTAACTGTGAAAGCAACACAAATAGATTCTCAGAGAAGAAGCCACCTGTCCAGAGTAACTATGAAAGCAACATAAATAGATTCTCAGAGAAGAAGCCACCTGACCAAAGTAACTGTGAAAACGACATAAATAGATTCTCAGAGAAGTTGATTTTCCGAATCAATGGGGGGAAGGGAGTTTTGTTTATAATTAGCTTTCTTTCAAGATATTCACCAGTTAAACCTTAAGGTTTATACTATATATTATTTTTGTAAAATTTCATTGTTCTGTTCTAATTAGATACACCTGCATGAACGTACAGTTACTGTACAGGCACCGTGAAAATAAGGAAAAAACTCACAATATAATTGAGCGAATAACTTACGGACATAAATTTGCATACAATTAGTTCTTACCGAATCAAATTTTAGAGGGTTTGGTGCTGATATTGTAACATAAAGTAACCAATTCATTGTTATGCACAACGATACAAACCAGTGAAATAGTTTTGTTCTTTGTCAGATCTTGGACCTAAATAACAGCTTATTATTTTACAAAATAAGAAGCCCTGTAACCCAAATTATTTCAAAAAAGTAGAACAATTCAACCCTGAAACCCGAAAATCTACATTTCCAAAACGTTCGAGTTGTTGGCTTTGTTATTTTGTGGTTTATCCTATTTTGGGGGTCGAACATGGCCCAATGGTTTGTGTGCCGGACTGTTAATCCGCCGAGTGGTTTGTGTGCCGGACTGTTGATCCACCTAGTGGTTTGTGTTTTGAAAACTATCTGTGAGAGCTATCCCTAATTTTTTTATTGATAGACTAGAGGGAAAACAATTAGACAACACAACCCAGAGCCAATTCGTAGGCTACTCTAATCGAATAGTAAGAATTTACTGTCACTCCTCTAACGCATCTGAGGGTCCAAACTGCGGAACGCCATTTTTATTCCGGTGATAACAGGAGGTGAACCTCGGTTTAACAGTCCGGTACACAAACCACTAGATGGATCAACAGTCCGGTTAGCTATGCGTGTAGTTCGGCATAACAACAAATAATAACAATTTAAGTTTAAATTATACGTGATTTTCTAGACTCATGGGCACATTATTTAGGCGTTGTAATTGAAGTTTGCCCCCCAGTGGCTTATAACGATAAAAAACTAGTCATCACTACCCACCGCCAACTCTTGGGCTATTCTTTTATCAACGAATAGTGGAATTGAGCGTCACATTATAACACCCCCACGGCTGAAAGGGCGAGCATGTTTGGTGTGACGGGGATTCGAACCCGCGACCCTCAGATTGCGAGTCGAATGCCGGGCCACAAAATATGGGAACATTATAGATAGCCAATTGTAAGCCTCATGCTTTACAACAAACAAAAAAACAAACAAGTTTCATTGAAGTATATATTTATGTACATATATATATATATATATTGAGAATTTGTGGTAATTTTAAGCATTTTCAAGAGGCTTCTTTTTTGTTTTCAGGATGTTCTTGCAAAGTTACATAAACGGTAATTATGAGAGTAATTTTAATATGTTTTTACATGCGTCTGGTTGGTATTATTTTATGGCATGTATGAGTGTAAAATAACAGTAAAACATTTCGTTCTTAGATGTTATTATAATATATAGTATATAAGCAATTACACAAGACTAGTCACATCTGTTGTATCTCAACATTTGAGGTATGACTGACCACATAACCATCTTCTCAATTCTTTGTTTTCCAATACTCTCGGCCTTGAGTCTGTTTTAGAACAATAAGAATCAACAACAAACTTTACCGTACAAGGTCGTTAATCAAGGTCATTTGATATTTCAGACATTCGGCGAACCTACTTCGTACATGACGTTAGGAGTTGTTCTTGTTGTGTATGTTAAAACATATGTATAGAAATATATATAAACTGAAGCGTACGGAATGAGCTGTATTAATCGGTTGTCTGGATACACTTTTTTGTGTTATATTACCAGAAATATGTTTTCTCTGATGTGTGGTAAAAATACATCGGGTGTTTATATCATTTTCAATCCTAAACACAAATGTTCTAAAGCCTTCATATCCGACATTCACGAGTTAGGTCACATTTACTACCTCAAAAGCCTATATTTTTCTAAATTTATATATCATACAGGACATTGCCGGATTAGCCTATTATGATAAGTAACTCGCTTATCGTATGGAGCGAAAAGGAGCAGACCGGTTCCGAAGCGAATAGATATAGTTTTTAATCGCTCCAGAGCGAATGCGGTTTTCCGTCCCACTCCAAATCCCTGATCAAAAAAACAAAAAAAAATGAAGCCCGGAGCGAAATGGAGCGGAGCGGCTCCGGAGCGAACATTTTGTTTAATCGCTTCAAAGAGAATGAGTTTTTCCGCTTCGCTCCGGATTCTTGATACCCACTCGTGGGATAGCAAAAAATTACAGATACACTGTAAGTGAACGAACATATTTTATTTAAGTCATTGTCACTATGCATGAAAATTTAAATGTGTGACTTGTATGATATTCCAAGGTGTCAGTTATGCTGAATACGACGGGTTAGTCTGGCGGAAAATTATGTTTTTATTCTATCATTCTTTGAAAAACGGATGCAAAAACGAAGAACAAGATACGAGTCAATTGTTTGTTTTTAATTTGTTTGTTTTATTTTAATTAAGCACAAAGCTACACAATGGGATATCTGTGCTCTGCCTACTACGGGTATCGAAACCCGGATTCTATGGGGGCCGATTCAATTGAAAAATTGCACTAAACCTACAATTCTATTAGTGGTTTGACAAAAAAAAATGTTTGAATTTATCATAATTACCTGTAAGTAATGGCGTATAATTTAACTATTTAGCGTATAAAACTATATTTTACGATAAGTTTAGATGAAATTAAAATGTTATTTTTCATTTTTTGCTTAATAAAGTTAGTATTGTGTATTAAAATCTTGAAAATATTTTATCAAATATAGACTTGTTTGTTTGTTTTTGAATTTCGCGCAAAGCTACACGAGGGCTATCTGCGCTAGCCGTCCCTAATTTAACAG
>NW_013665647.1:1044307-1084445 GCF_000517525.1 Limulus polyphemus | reverse complement strand
AGTTTTATTTTAAGTAAATTCTGTAAATAAAATTATAGTTTAACTTTAAACTAAACCAAACTCCTCCCGCCCCCCCCCCTCCCCAGTGGGTCGATACTCGTGTAGGCAGAGCAGGGAGACCTCTTTGTATAGCTTTGTGCTTAATAACAAACAACAACAACTACAATCCTACATTTCCCTATTTTTGAAACTGTAGGAACTGGACTCGCAAATGATATAAAAAGGCGTTAAATTAAATAGAGTATAATGATCAACCATCAACTTAACACGAAAGGCATATTAGTTCTAAACTTAAAAATGCAATGATTATTTTACAAATAGTGTATTAGATATAATAGAGAAAATTTCGAAGTTGATGTTGAAGTGATCTCTTGTTGACATAAAATTATTGTGTGAAAATTATCAACGAATTAGAAACATTTAGACAGCTGAAATTAGCAATAAATATCCATACTGATATCGTACTTTAGATAAAACGTTTTATAAACACTATTTAAAATAAAAATAATTTATAATTTGTAATGAATAACCATTGAGCACAAATAGTTATATCTACATTTTTCATAATTTCAAAGTTTTTCAATCTACATTCTTACACCGCTCTTTTATTCGAATTCTCAGGAAGCCTTAGACGGCTAGTAAATATGTCTATTTTGGTAAACAAAGGATGTCTGAACAAAACATTCCAGTTAAAACTGCTTAAAAACACGAGAAAAAGACTTAAGAGGATAGAATCCGGATTTCGATACCCGTGGTGGGCAGAGCACAGATAGCCCATCGTGTAGCTTTGTGCTTAACTTCAAACAAACAAACAATAATTTTCACGTTATAAAAAATTAATATATTGAAAGGTAATTAATAAAAATGTGAAATTAACGAAGTAGTTGTTATTTACCACGATTGTTACATCTGAACAGTTGCTATTAACTTATAGGTAAACAAGCACGTGGGAATTCAAATTGTTTCCTATAAAACATTTTATAGTAGGAGACAACGACAAAGATGTTTCATTACTAGTGTTCCGCAATGCTAAATCGTCGGAAGGAAAACTAATTATAATATCTGTACAAACCGATTTGCCGAAAAATGCTTCAAAATGAGCAAATGTTTACGGTTTATTTTCGAGAGAGTTTCGGGACGTAGTTTGGTATAAAACTGTATAACCTGCTTTCAATATAGTTTGATCTTTCTTAATATTCTCTACTGATATACAACTAGTGTATATCAGTGCTTCTATGGTTACATTACTATTCACTACATACGTAATTGAAACATTTTTAAAGTATGAAAATAAAAATCATTAAGTATATTTAAAGTTTTTACTTTAAAATGTAATTTTTTCATTCAACTGGTGAAAACTCCACAAAAATTGGAATGCTATCGTAGTCAAAACAAAATATCGTGAAACCAACTGTTACTAAGTTGTAAAATACACACATTTGTACATTTATGATAAATTCAGACTTTTTACTTTCAGGTTTTTGTTATGGAGTCACTCCACGTCCTAGGCCTTGTTCTTCTGGTATTCGTAGTCCTCCCAGACCTAGATGTTATAAAGGCAATTATGCTTACAAACTGCACGTGTTTTATACCTGGTGTCTTTAGTCTACTGTCTCGTTATAGGGATGAAGAAAAGCGTGCAATAAAAGTTATTTTAGACGTTCTTTCTATTCTTGCTCAAGCTACAGGTTTTGTTGTTTGGCCAATTGTTGAGAACCAGAAACGTTCCTGGACTATTCCTGTAGCAATATTTCTGTTGTCCTTTGGCTGGTGGGAAAACTACACCGATAAAAGATCTCCTGTTAAGTTCATCAAAAAAATTGCTAGTTTGAAAGAAGATCTGCGCAGAAGCCGATACTTTACGTATATTTTTATTTCGGTATGGAAGGTTATTGTAATTTTATGCAGCATGCTTGCTTTCCTGTGCATGTCAATGGAAAACATATCCCAGGTCTTCCGGCTTTTCAAGAATAGTTTCCAAAGTCACGCGGTTATGGTACACCAAATAAGGAAGTTGTTCCTCGACTCTAATCTTCCTGATCTCCCTACAGCAAGTCCTATAGATGAAGAAATTGTTATCGATTCTCTGGAAATGACTCCTATTTACGTTGCTCTAATCCAAATTAGTGCTTCGCTTCTCTGTTATGTTTTTGGAAAGTTTGCCTGCAAAATTTGCATTCAAGGATTTAGTTTTGCATTTCCAATCAGTCTGACGGTTCCCGTAACCATGTCTTGCCTCATTGCCGCTTGTGGAATACGAACGGAAAATGAATGTTTTTACGAAAATATCCTCCCTAAGTACCTTTTCTGGACTTGTCCGGAAGGAAAATTCTTTCAGGACTTCGTTTCCAAACAACATGCATGGATTTGGCTAATGTGGTTACTTTCTCAAACTTGGATTGCTGTCCACATCTGGACCCCGAAGTGTGAAAGATTGGCTTCAACTGAAAAGTAAGTGCCATTTCTTAGAAAAAAAAAGTATATCAAAAAAATTACAATCTAAAGGATGTTTTATCCTTTTATTCTCGTGTATTATCGACTGAAGTTATTAATGAATATCTGCCTGGAAAAAATCACTTACATATAAACCACACTTTATTCAGTTTGGTTGGTAAGTTTCAACAATAATTTACTGTTGCCAAAACATTTTTTTTTACTTTTTTTTTACAAGAAAATCATTATTTCTAGTTTATACCAAAATTTTCTCACTTACAAGTACGTTATGCAAATATTAAGCTTTGATTTTAATAACAGGTGAACTGAAATTTGGAATATTTTAACTTGATGCTCTCTTTACATATATATTAAAGAAATGTTTGTAAATTCTTTCAAATAACTAGGAATTCAAATATTACTTTTAATTAATTTAGACTTTTCATCAACCCCATGTATATTGGCGTCTTAGTCGACCAGTCTGTTGCTTTGAATAGAAGACGAGATGATATAGCAGAGATTAAAAGTTCAGTAAGTATTACAAGAACTGTTTTACTGATTTACATAATCAAGTTTACTACAGTTAATCTGTCTGCTCTTTTTATGCAAAAAAAAATCTTCATTACTTTATAAAACATCTCAAGGATTACGGTATTATGTAAAAGCAGACTTGAAATAAGCTGTTTTGTAAGGCACGTAATGAAAAACTCGATTACTTGAAGTTTCATCTCATTAAATGTAATTCTCAAAAATTTCAATTTACCTGATGGAATAGTAAACACAACTGAATTAACTGATCTATTTACATGCATATTATAGGGATATTAATGTAAACATGAACTAGAAAACGATTAATATATCTCAGCAATTAATCTGTTTTTTTTGTCGCAATATTTCAAATAATCCTTCCGGTATTCTAACAATTATAAAACATTCTTGGGCATTCCAAGACAAATGTATACACGTGACATAGACTGAGCATGGATTCGTTATAAGAAGAAGAAAATGGGTATAATGCACTTAATTTTTATTGATTATTAGTGATTAAATTATGTAGTTACAAGGTGAAAAACAAGTATGTTTAATTAAACTGGCCTCATTACATAATTTTGACAGCACGTGGGTGAATTTTGACTCATATGTATCAAATGCCACGAATGTTATATATTCGATGGCACAATAGTGGAGAAATACATTATGTTATGAATAAGAAAAAAGTAAATACATGTGTTTGCTTATTTTTTATTAACATCAAACCTGAGTGATGTAATTAATATATTTTAATTATCAGGAAATTGATTTGGAGGTCAATGAACTCAATGACAACTCTCAATACTATGAAACCATATCTGTACAAACTAACGAAAGTTCCAGCAGTCCAAACGGCCGAAATAGTCAGGGCGTCCGAAGCGTTGATCACATTACTCGAATTTACTCATGTGCCACAATGTGGCACGAAACGCCAGATGAAATGGTTCAAATGTTGAACTCGGTCATGAGGTAGGTAAGAAGCATAGTGTGTAAAGAGAAAAATATTGTGAATGATTGTGTGTGTGTGTGTAAGCAAATAATGTTCAGTCGAATACAGATTATTATTCTTGGCCATCAAAAGCAGATTTTAGATGGATGGTATTTGTCTTAAATCCTGCCTTAGGCATGGCATAATGCATTGTCATGCTGAAAAAAATATGTTCATTTCTGTTAGAACTCCACCAATACGGGCTAAAGCGCAGTATTGCCAAGAATATTATAATACGACAAGGTGTTTATAACTTCTCTATTAAAATCAAACCAAGTTAAATCCAGGTAAAAGAGACTCGTGTCATAACACTAAAATCCAGATGAAACAGGCTTGTGCCATGATGCTACAATTACAAAACTCTTTATGATAGGGGAGTAACTCTCCATATTGCTCCTAATCTAAGACATTTCCCTCTGAAGCAAATAGTAAGAAGAGAAGGGGAGAGATGTCACTCCATACAAGGTTTATCATCACAATATGGACACAGTAGGCACTGTGAGAACTGATGTCTTGCATTTGTTATTGTGATGAGTGGCTTATGTGCTGTAGCTCGTCCATCAATACCAGTAGCCTATAGCTTTTTGTGTACATTAGATATGGTGGTCTGCAGTCTGGAACTCTCATAAAATCATTAGTAATATAACTTAATTATAGCTGTACAGTTTAATTTCATAATGTTTTCACATGGACTAAAGAGTGAATAATGTTTGGATATTTAGACGGTGTTTTTATATAAAAAATTGCCTTTAGTTGTTTTCTACTTTCTTAGCACGCTAAGAACAGCAGATTTGGATATTATTAGGTGGTATGAAATGCTTCAGGTGCTCGGATCACCAATATTGCATCCAGCAATTAGGACAGTGGACTGTTTTCCTTTAGGTATCCTGATTCCAAATGGTTGAGAATAGAAGAAAATGGCATAAACCATATGCGGAATTTTAACTTGGTATGTACATGCAGATACAATGGGGATGGGGGTACTGCTAGCTGAAGGTACTGTTCTAGTGTATTTATAATATAATATGCATAGTTAGCTTGTGCTATAAGATCGATCGTCAACAGAAAATGCTGGAATATATTTCATGAAATTCTTTCAGAAAAAAGAAAGCCATTAAGAGAGTATAAACCACACTTTATAGAAAAGCATTTCATTGTAGCTGCTGGCCGTGTTGCTACTGGCGACACATTTAGCAACCATATATTTGATGTATCACGAAGTTCTAACTATTCGACAATGCAACGTTGTCGAAGCTAGAATTATGCCTAAAGATTTGTCACAGATTTTTTCGATAAGGGACATTCTTATTGCGAGAATGCTAAAATAAAAAGCGTAGAGCCAAAGGATACAACATTTTATACAAGGACATTTTCAATGTATTTTTCTTAAAATAAAAAACGACGTTCGCACAGCAGAGCATTTCCGACAACAACAGCTCCGAAACCATACCCTGTACTAGTCCACGACTGCTCCGAAACCATACCCTGTACTAGTCCACGACAATGTTTTCGTCCAAAAAGTGAAAAGCATAGTTGCACAAAGAACTTTCTGACTCAAAAGGCCATATTAATGAATCAGATCATACCTTCTGGTATTGTTACAAGGTAATCAACAAGGTTCTGAAGTTTTCAAAGGCTCATAAACCAAAAAACTCACAAGCTTCAGCAAAAATCCTAAATCAATGGCTCTTTCACGAGAAAATACGGCTGAAGAAACTAAAATATTGTTCGACTATTTACCTATTAAGTTACCTTATGCAATTTGAGTGGAGTGTTATGTCTTTTTCTCTGTTCAAACGTGGTCTTAAGTTGGTCAAAATAAACTTTGTCAAGATGTGTGGTCTCAATTTGAGATCGTTGTTTTTCATTAAAATGCATTACCATGAAAATTTCGGTGTTGAGCAATAGTGTGTAATCATGATAATCAGAATGAGCAGGTTGACGAGAAGGGAAGTACTTCGAAGGGAAACACAAGACCTGGATCATCTTTATTATGATTAGCCCTCAGTAGTCGTAATCAAATATATTCTCTAAAGATATAGCATGTAGATACATTGTTTTGTTACATTATTTTCTAGGAGTGAATATATTAGTTTGATGCTTTAAGTACAATAGTATTTAGACACGACTATAGTGATGAAGTATCTGTGATTGTAAACGTACCAAAAGCGAAGGTTATACAGAGGATTGAGTATGTTACATTAAAACGATTTTGAATACACAACTCAGCAAGTCACGAAACAACCGCAGCGATATAAATTCACCATGGAACGGCATTTATCAGAACTACACTTTGATATTATTTCGTGTAAGGTAGATGGTGTGATGTTACCGAAAATGGATCGCTTTTTTTGAAGGGTATATAATAGCCGTTTCTGACGCAAAATCTTCACACACTTAGATCATAAAGATGTGTTCATATTGGGGATTTAGAATTTCCAAGACGAGATGCCCCTTGCATTTAATGTCATTAAAAAACAAAGATATACGAGTCAACTTAGGGAATTTAGGACAATCCAGAAGGAGACTTGCAACAAGTCATACCTCAGCCGTGGTAAGCAAAGGGCGTTGTCTTGTAACAAGTGAGAATCTACGAACACACAGGTTAATGGCAAATATCATCCATGTGACTCAGGCAACAGTACGCAACATAATTAAGCAAAATATTTGTTTGGGAAAACGACACAAGTCACGTGTACATAAGTTGCTTCCACGAAATTTCTGTTCAACGGTCACATACACCAAGCAGCTGGAGAAAGAAACTGCTATTTCAAATGAAGACAAATCAGCCAAGTCACCAGATTTCTGTCCGATCGCACTGTCGAAACAAACACTATGAAACCGTCTTCCTCGGACAATAAGTAGATTATAAAAAGTTAGCAGGGAAGAGTGGTGTGCTAGCCTTACGACGGAGCCGTTTGCAATGGAAACTATCTACAGGGTTATTATCAAGATGCACGGTCGTCAGATAAAACATGACCGGCCTTGGCGAGATGGAATGTAACGACGTGGTGAGGCTCCAAAATCGTTCTAATATAACGTACTCAAATCCGTATATAAACAGGAGAGGTAGGCAATTATAAGACAGTTAGTTTAATTTTTACATTAATATCAAGAACTAATGAATAAAAAAGACACGTCTAAGTTATCTCTGTCTGTCTGTCTGATCTTCACTTCTCTGCATTGCTTCTAGATAGACTAATATGTATTTTCATTCCTTTAAAGAATGGATGAAGACCAGAGTGCTCGAAGAAATGCTCAGAAGTATCTAAACATAGTTGATCCCGATTACTATGAATTCGAAGGTATTTTAGTTCTTATTATATATTTTACGGTATTTCTCGAATTTCTGACTTCGTATTAAGAACCATTAACCAGTTTCATGTACCGAAAAACTAAGAAACATATAAAAACTTAAAATGATTCTTTTAATCACATTATTTTGTTGTTAAATATTTAAACGAATATCCAAACTATTCTATCGATAAAATCTTCTTGCGCTGTGCAAAAATGGAACTAAGGTTTCTTTGTACTTCTTGACAATAATGTATTTCTACTTTTCTACATTAGTACACGCTTTCTTTGATGACGCCTTTGAACTGAGTGACGACAATGATGAAGAAATGGTTGTAAACCGTTTTGTGAAGCAACTTATAAGAGTTATTGATGTTGCTGCAAGGTAAGTTTGTGAAATAAATAAATACAAGTTTTTTATTAGCCAAACAAAACTATCGTTCTAAACTTTAGAGCAGTTTCTCTGTGTTCTTTATAGTCAGGTAGTTCAACAATATTTACTTAATTAGTAAAATGTTTGTACGAGTTAGCTGATAAATTGTAAATTTTAATTGTTTCTTTGAACAAGTACAATCCGTGATGGAAACAAAGACTAAAGTAATTAAATATATCAAAGCTTTAGTAGATCACATCCATACGATAGGCCCGGCATGTCCAGGTGGTTAGGGTACTCGACTCGCAATCTGCAGGTCACGGGTTCGAATTCCCGTCACACCAAACATGCTCACCTTTTCAGCCGCGGAGGCGTTATAATGTGACGGTCAATCCCACAATTCGTTGGTAAAAGAGTAGCCCAATAGTTAGCGGTGGGTGGTGACGACTAGCTGCCTTCCCTCTAGTTTTACACTGCTAAATTAGGGACGGCTAGTACAGATAGCCCTCGCGTGGCTTTTTGCGAAATCTATAACAAACAATCCATGCGATATAAGGAGATGTTTGTGTTTTAGTGGAATATTTAGTGGAACAGGTTACTTACGCAATTTGTCGAAATTTTGTGTCATTTGTAAAAGCATTTTGGTACACGCTTCACAAGATGTAATTATTTATATACAGCAACAATATTAGATTGATGTTTCTTCAACATATATATAAGACCAGACGTGGCCTTGTAGCTAATGTGATCGAGCTATGAATTCGAGAGTAAGTGGTTTGCGTCTTGTTGCCTCAAGAAGGCGATCTGCATTTTGGGGCTGTGGGTACATAATAAGACTGATGGTCAAATCCATATAGTTGGTTGTGGGTAATGTTGACTTGCTTCCTTATATCTAGGCAGTAAGTATTGTTGACTAATCAATCAGTTCAACATTATTAATGACTAAAGGCAGACAGCCGTTCTGTAGTATTACGTAAAAATCTGGTACACTTTAACATTTAACTGGACGTGTATGAATGCTTGATTTTAATCCTGTTTATGCCTTTTTATTCTGTTATGTTGTCAATGATTACTAACAGATGGCAGCACAGATATAAATTACGAAAAATACTATGTTTTTCTATATCGGATTATTGAAATAATTAGTTTAACAGGTAAGGCTTTCGAAAGTAAATTGTATTCAATAAATTATTTTACATTTTTTACACGCACATAAATGCTACAACCAAGTCACTATTGACATTTTCAATCCAGTTGCGGTCACAGAAAGAATATAAACAAAGTAATGACTACTATTGAATAATTTGAATAATAAATTGCACCTATATATCTGTTTTAAATTATTATTTTTGTTATTAGAAATAAGATAATCTGGCCAAAATTTTCAAAATTTGATTTCCCGAAAAAAAATGCTTGTAATTCAAAATAGTAATATATTTAAGCTAACTTGCAAAATATAAGTATATATTTTATCTCGAACGATTGTTATTTAGTAAATATTTCATTGTTTTTAGACTAATCTTTAAGTACTTACATAACATGTATATCAGAGCAAACATTGCATTTTTTAATCAATGTGTCAATATTGTAAAAACGTAGATATAAAAATCAAAATATGTAACATAATATTAACTCGTACAGCTTCATCTTCTGTTAGGCTGATCAAATATTCTCTACACCAGAAATTCGTCTTAATTATAAGTGTGTAAAATTGCCAGGTGTGAGTGGCAGTAAACAACTAGTTAACGATAGTCGCTGGCTTCCTTTGAATCTTGGTACGTTTAGTTTACCAAAGAAAAAACACTAACGTTGCTTTTATCTACACATAAAATGTACAGAAAATTAAAATAGAAAATATATGAGCAGCCATTTTATTATCAAGTGGAAAGTGCATTAAGTGTAACATTAATATATTAGTTTGTGGGTGTAATATAGTCAACGAAGTGAGAAACATACGATGAACGAATCATTCGTTTATTTAATTTTTTACTCTTAGAGGAAAGAGCTGCTTTGTTCGCACGAGTAAGAATTTTTTTCTGTAAACAGGTAAAAAGTAAGCGGTGAACAACATTAAACATATTAAACATTATGATAAACAAAGTTTCTATGTAGATGGCAGTGAGAGAATATCGGATGTCAGTTATCTACCGATGCTTGCCGCTAAGTGATTTATGTTTGCTTGTTGTTGTTGTTTTTTAGCAAAGATTTATTGGGCTATTTGTTGTGTCCAACGCTGGAATTGAGCCACAGATTTTAGCCTTGTAAGTCCGTAGACTTACTGGTGCCCGACCGGGGGACAGTAATTTATGTATTTTCTTACTTATCAAATGTGATTTACCTGATTTAAAACTTCACGTCTGATTACATATTCCTAAGAATTTAAACTTCATAAAGTAGTTTTGGTTTTAATAACGGATTTTTCATAATTAAGCTACGCAGATTTCGAAAATAATATTCATTTTTGTCTATCACGTTATTATTTCTTTTACCACAATGAACATTATTATTATTATTATGATTGCTAAGTTTGGGTTCTAGAACGATCGACAAGAATCTCACGTCGCGATTGGTCTAGAGAAACCTATAGCCAGTGGTTGTCAATATTTTAAGCCTAACAAAATGTGACTCGATTTCAATGAAAATGATTCACTTATATAAAAGTACATACGACATTTTGTGAAAAATCTGTACGTGATGGAGAAAAATGGATATCATTTTCGGACTCAGGAATTACTGTAGAATATGTAAAAATTTCAAGACAATAAAATCATCGCAGGCCTGTGTTATTATTGATGATTATTTTATGATATCATTTGCGTAGCTGTTAAAAAAAATTGTTAGTTTCCCCATAGACAAGTGAACTTGATTGAGTGAGAATTCGTAATCTACCTCTAGACACGATCGGGTACAGTTAGTTTGTTTGTTTTGAATTTCGCGCAAAGCTACACGAGGGCTAACTGCACTAGCCGTCCCTAATTTAGCAGTGTGGGACTAGAGGGAAGGCAGTTAGTCATTACTACCCACCGCCAACTCTTGGGCTACTCTTTTACCAACGAATAGTGGGATCGACCGTCACATTATAACGCCCCCACAGTTAAAAGGGGCGAGCATATTTGGTGTGACGGGACTCGAACCCGCGACCCTCAGATTAGGAGTGGAGTGACTTAACCACCTGGCCATGCCGGGCCGGTACAATTAGATAAAAACTAATCGTAGAAGAAAAATGTCAAAACACTTATTACAGTACATTAGAGTAAAATTAATATTTTTTTTTTGCAATTCCTAAAATTTCATATCAATATCAACACCGATCCGTCAGACTTCGCATGTGCTGAACGGTCAATCAGATAAAAAACTTATTTAGAACAAAACTATTTTTGTGTGAGGGAATTTCTCGAAAAAAACAAACAAAAAACATGACTTTTTCAATCGAATCATTGAAAATATTCCGAAGATAGGAGTATGAATGGAAAAACGCATAAAGAGAGGACCGTGTTTGAGTATATATTTGTTTTTGTTCGGTTTGTATATTTCACGTCTTTATTATATGCATGCATGATTTTATTGTACCATGTCGAATAAATTGATGTGAATTGAGTTGAATATCTTCCCTTTCACAACTGTCAAAAAAGCAGTCATTTCCATAGCGGATTTCCCTTGCGCTCAGTAAAATCACAAAGAACGGTGGCATCCAGCTGAAGAAATTCCAATAGCTACTTAGCGAAGCACCTATTTCATCAAACATCAAATATTTTTACAGCAATGCAGTGTAGTCAGTCTCCCTTTACTAAAAACAAACGTAATGCAAGTTTCGTTATTTAAATATCACATGGGATGACGAATTACGATTGTAAACATCCCACTAGACAATCATATTGCATATACACTATTCTTAGGAAAATTACTGTTGAATTGTTTCAATGGGCATCTGCTAATACAAATCTAATCTACATAAACAAATGATAGTAGGGTTGGACATTTATATATAGTTTCCCAATAGCTCAGCGATAAGTCTTAAGGCTTATAACGTTAACAGTCGAGTTTCGGTATCCGGGTGGGCACAAACAAGTTTGTTTGCTTTAGAGAACGCCACATTGAGCTTTCTGATGTGTCCACCGAGGAGAATAGAACCCCAGATTTTAGCGTTGTAAGCCCGCAGACGTATCGTTGTCCCACCGGGGTAGGAAACAAACAAATAAAAAACATTTATATATGTTTTCTGTTTTTTAGATATTTTATTGTACTCATATTTTTCCTCTGACGAGTCATTGTATCATTACATTTATATTTCGTGTCTTTCTCGATCTTACACTTATAAAACCTTCGTTATCAACAGAAATTGAAGTATATATATACTTGTGTGAAAGAACAGCGATCTAACGCAACTTCTCTAGTTTTTACGTTTTCACTAATTCAAGTATGCCATGGAAGAAGTTCATCTAGGTCACATTCCGAAGATGGTATATCAACAGAATTGATAGAACCTGTAAAACACGTATATCAGATGCGTGTACACTAAACTAAAAAAAAAACAACAACAACAAAAAAGTTGTTCTATATGACATAGTTTCACTATACTCGGTTCACTAATATATCCCTAACAGGTTCAGTAAAGCCGTTTCCAGGCAACGCAAGTTTTACCGCTCTGTGAGCTTCTTAACGGGAATACAGTTAACGCCGTCGTGAAATTATGGGATAGACAGAACTTTGTCTAACAGAGCATTTCGTCGTCTAGTGTCTAGACACATTTTTCTGTGCATATTTAGTTATTCCTTTCTTTGCTGGAATTCTGTAACACTAGCAGAAGAAGAAGATCATGATTAGCCATATTATATTATTTCTTTTGACCCTTATCCCCTGATTCAACTAGATTTCCAAAACCAGTTTGAGAAAATAGTGAATAAAAAGAAACCAAAGCAATGTTTATTTATTTTATTTTATACACAGTAATGGTTTTATTACTCATCCATCGGCTTCGAGTCACGAAAACATTATCAACACCAGGCTGCAACAAATTATTAATTCTGTACACTTTATAGGCCACAGCTAAACAAGTTTATTAAATGCCTCTTTAGAAGACTAACGAATCAAACAGGAAACTAGAAAGATACAGGAACTATAAGTTGCTTTCCCTGACATCTCGGGCCTAGCATGGCCATGGTGGTTAGGGCGTTCGACTCGCAATATGTGGGTCGTGATACTGAATTCCGACTCACAATATGTGGGTCGTGATTCCGAATTCCGACCCACAATATGCGGGTCGTGATTCCGAATATCGCCACCGAACATACTCGTCCTTTTCGCCACGCGGGCGTTATAATGTAACGGCTAATTCCACTTTTAGTTGGTAAAAGTTTAACCCAAGAGTTGGAGGTGGATGGTATTGACTATCGGTCTTCCCTTTAGTCTATCACTTTTAAATTAAGGACAGCTAGCTCAGATAGCCCTCGAGTAGCTTTGCGCGAAATTCCAAAAACACATAAAAACTCTGACATCTCAAATTTATTTGGAATTAAAGATCAAAAATACGTTTTGGTTTTAAAATTATGTTAAAACGAGAATTAAAAAGGTGTTGTTAAATAAAAGGAAGTTAATGAAACTTCTTTGAAGAGTACCAGATTTACACACGAACCTTTCTGTCTCGTATGTGCAACACAATGCATCTTTTTTTGTGTGTTTTGAGAAGAAACACCCCCTTGTCCCCTCTCTCATAAAGCTCAGTCGTCTTAAAAAAAAAAGAAAGAAAATGTATTATTGGTACAAAGTTATCTGCACATTATTGCATTGTTTCAATATAGGGTGAGATTAAAAGGCTTACATCCAAAAAGGACGTATGAAAGGGTTAAGAGTCAAACTAAAGCAAGTATAACACACAATTACTATTTATTTGAAGTTAAAGTTAGATTTTTGTTAGAAGTTCAGATTCTTGTTTCCTCTTATTATCACTTGCTTCTTCGAAGCACGTAAAATGAGTCTATATAAATTACTTCTGAACCACGAAAGGCGAATGTTGTAAACAAAGATCATTAATGAAATACGAATAATAAACATTAAACAAGACTTGTATGAATAGGAAATATATGCGTGCAACTGTGCTATCAATTTTAGTTTAATTAAAACGGAAATACCAGTTGAAATCGTTGTAAGATAATGAATTATAATGAAGTAAAATAGGTTCTAACTAAATATAAGAGGAAAAGATATTAATATTTATATGGGTTTCGGCGTAATGTAATTATTCGTGTTTAATATATTTAAGGGTTGCCACTACAGTAGAAATTATGTTGAATGTCATGCTAGCGGAAAATAGTAAATTTAAACTAGATAATATGAGCTTAATAGCGAATGGATTCTATCCATTTTTGTTCTTGGTACGTTCAAATGATTTTGTCTATTATTCTGATAACGCCTGACGAGTTACGACCAGCTTAGGTGAATTATTATAGGCCTAAATCAATGTCTTAAATACTAATACGAAGCTATTAAATAACTTCTGATCTGTTAATAATGAAAATGAACAGATCATATATATGTCATATATATAGTTTTGTAGACATTACATGAATTCATGTATTAGATAAAATATTTTCTTAGTATATTCCATTTAGACCTGTAAATATGAAGAAACGCGAAGTAGAAAAATCAAGCAGAAAAGAAGTAAAAGTTGTACGCAAACGAAACGTTTGTCTTGTAACTACGCTGGACTTGAAAAACGTAGTAACACTTCCTAACTTCAGTGTACAGATAAACCACAAGTGTTGATACATGAAAATATTCTTGTTCAGTTTTGCGTTACTGCGCGACACGTTCTTAATTTTATTCGTATGATGATAATCTTTGTAATAATTTCATAAACTTTTCAAATTTACGTCACGTTATGGAAGAGCGCATGTTAAACGGGTTCCGTTATTTTTAAGTTGCACATTAATTAAAAACCGGTTCGTATTCTCAACCTTTCTGGCAGGTGGCGTGCGCTGAATTTGGAATCAATGTTAACAAAGTAAAATAGGCCAGCTTCGTAATTTTTTTTATTATTTCCGTGACGCGAAAACTGTTCTTTGCTTAAGAAAAAACAACAACAAACAAACAAACAAAAATTTACTTACCGAAAGCTAACCTAAAACGTTTGACATATTTTCATTCTTCTGAGCACCAAAATATATTTTATGAAATATATTACGCTGCTTTCTTCATTTTTATTTTATGATATTTTAATTAAAAACGAACCTAAAACCTTGATCTCTCTCTCTCTCTCTCTCTATATATATATATATATATATATGTTTTTATTTATAGTCAAATAACAGAGTGAAACATACAGTGGAACAATGTGATATAAAACAACCTAGTTGATTTTTGGAAATATAAGTTTCTATGTCACACACGAATAAAGCATTCATATGATTTTTGGTGACTCTTATTGTAATACAGAGGCTGAGTAGTTATATTTAAACGATCTCACCATGTTGTTACCGTCCGTGTTAGTTAGTTTTTAATGCCATTAATTGGGTGGAATATCACCGTCTTGGATCTTCTAAATCCCTAATCTGAACACGTCTTTATAATCTGAGTGTATGAATATTTTGCGTCTGAGAGGGCTATTACATACTCGTCCCAAGAGCGATTAATTTTTGGTGGCATCGCACTATTTACGTAACGCCAAGTAATATTAAAATGTAGTTCTAATACATTCCGTTCTACCGTATACGTATATTGGCTGTGGTAGTCACGTGATCTGCTAATTTGCATTCTCATGTTCTAAATCGTAGATAGTTTTTAATATAAAGGAATCAATCATCTAAAGATTTTGTGTAAAAAGAAAAATAAAGGCGTGAACTCCTCATCTTATAGCGAATATCTGTGCTGTTTAGGATAGCAAGTGTATTACATATGGTCATGTAATCAAACAACATTTTGTCGTTACTGTTACGTAAGATCCCCTTGTTATTTGTATTCTAAAGATTATTTGAGGCTGTCCTGTTTGACAGCTATATTTTGTTGGACTAATAGAGTTGTTTTAGCTTAAGACTGCGCTTCTCGGATATATTATTTTACGTATCGTGATTATGTGTCACATTATATTTTATACTATTTAGTTGTGAGGAAGGAAGCCTCGTTTTTATAGACCCACTTTTGTTAAAGTTATGTTGTTTTTGTAACGTGCGTGAGAGAAGGTTCATGAATAGCAAATGTTTACGGGGATTTGATGTCTATTTAGCTTTTTTCATAAATATTGATAAATTGAAGATTCCTAGGTTTGTTTTGGTTTTAACATAAAACAAGCGTTGACCCTGAGATAAGTGTCTACGCTATTAACATGCAAAACAATCGGGCTGAGAAGCCAAAACAAACAGCAACAGTTCTGGGACTCTACAATATAAAAACAATTGAAACAATTACGATGCAGTTAAAGAAATATAAATCGTTCGAGTGTGTATTTATTTGTTTGTTTTGAGTTTCGCACAAAGCTACACGAGGGCTATCTGCGACAGCCGTCCCTAATTTAGCAGTGAAATACTAGAGCGAAGGCAGCTAGTCATAACCACCAACCGCCAACTTTTGGGCTATTCTTTTACATACAAAATATGTGCCCAAAATATGAAAAGTTTGTTCTGTTCAGTTCAGGCCATTTGTCTAAAAACGTGATAAGTAATTGATTCACAAGTTTCAAAATGGGATAACAGTGATGATCACGACTTCAATTTCATCCAAAAGATGCTTATTTGAATAGACAACTAGTGATTATTCTGACCAAGGATATTACTTCCATTTCAAAGCAATTTTGGAGAATTAGAGCGCACAGGTTGTAGCACTATTATCTTAATGCGCACGGTATTGTAGTACTACCATTTCAGAGTGCACAAGATTGCAGCACTATTATCTTGGAAAAGCACTTACTCACCAGTTTGTACATGTAGCAATGTGGAGTCGACATCATCTACAATAGCGTTCAAATACGCTCTAAATATTTTTCACCTTTCAAAAGAAACCAAAGAACCACAATCTTTCCACGACAACGTTTCCAGTCCAGTACACCATTAATTAACATATTTTAATATGACCTTTAGTGGCAGTGCATTATAAATAATACTGTATCAAACGTTTAAGTGATTAACAATTCGAATTATATTATGTTTCTTAAGCTTCAAGACGTTTAGATAAGTTATACCAGTTTACACGAGTGATATTAGCTTATACGAGTTCCACTAGTTTACACGAGGTTATACTAGTTTACATGAGTGATACTAGTTTACACGAGGTTATACTAGTTTACACGAGGTTATACTAGTTTACATGAGTGATATTAGCTTACACGAGTTTATACTAGTTTACAAGAGTGATAATAATTTACACGAGGTTATACTAGTTCACACGAGTGATATTAGCTTATACGAGTTCCACTAGTTTACACGAGTTACACTAGTTTACACGAGTTATACTAATTTAGGTGAGTTACACCTAAATTATGTTAGAAACTAGCTATGTTTTAGCATTTATTTCTGTTTATAGTCTCAGAGTTGTTTTATTTCATCATTATAATAGGCTTACAATTTTTTTCTCCTTTATAAATATCAAGAGTTATGTAGGGCTGACTACTGAACTTAAAAAGGAACCAAACACAATAGGGATGGAAGTGGACATATCACTTAATTGGCTAAGTGACTTTAGATGACTTTACATGGAGAATAAAATCCCTACATTACTGGCTTCCCCACTTTGTCTTTCGAAAGCTTTGTCTCAGTTTTCATCATTATACCTTTCTTTTAATTAACTTTGTAATGCTACTTTTATGGCTATTTTACAATAGAGAAACATTTTACTATTAAAAGTTTTAGTTCTATTCGTTTTGCTAGTGAGGAAGTCAGTAATGTAGGGATTTTATCCTCCATGTAAAGTCGAAACGGCTTAGTCTGCTATGTGATCATTAGCCGGATCAAATGAGATGTCCACTTCTATCCCTGTCGTGTTTCGTTCTATTTCTCCAAGATCGGTAGCCAGCCCTACATCTTTTTAATTTGGCGATTTTTTTCTCTACTACTTGTTTCTTTACTTTTTATAAGATGGCCTACGTGGGTTACTAGGTTAGAAATCCTAATCTCATGCTTTATAAATTTTGCATATAATAATAATAAAATAGGTAGTCAAAGATCTTGAAGACTGTTTTCCTCTATCAAATGATGATAAAATTATAGTTACTGCTAGAACTAGGTATGCGTTAGGCCTGTTTAAGAAAGATGATGATGAACGAAAATAAGAAATCTCGGTTTTGGCTGTTCGCCTGTTTTCTACTTTGGAATGCTCTAGATAGCTGAAAAGTGGCATATACAACGGAGATAGAGTGGTTATGCCAGATAGCTCTTTGTATGTAAATGACCTATGTGTGTATTTATTTTTTACTCCTTCACTTCATACATAATATTAATAGGGGTAGACTCCCTAAAGACACTGATGGTATAGTGTACAAAGCGCTGAGTATTTTTTCATGTTACAGCCATCTAATGTTCATCTATTATTGGCTGGTAATTTCTGTTCCACCTTATACTTAAGCTTTTTAAAGGAATACCATATTTCTGTAAAAAGAAAACTAACTTCAAGGGGTAATAACATTGTTTAACCTAGAATATTGATTTTTTTCATTTTTTTAATATAAATTTTGCATAGAATGATAATAAAATAGGCAGTCAAAAATCATGAAGACTATTTTGCTTTATCAAATGATGATAAAATTATAGTTACTGCTAGAACTAGATAGGCGTTAGGTATGGAACAATCCAAGGTGAATTTATGATACATATATCTAACGTAAAAAATAATAATCAGAAAACTGGGTATATTTTTTATAACATCTTTACAGACCTTTTGGGCTACTTTGCGCATAAATGTTAGTTTAATTGATAACTTTACACCAAAAACAAATACATTTCACCAAAAATCACAATGATATGATATGATAATCGCTCTATCTCCGGTGTATATGCCGTTTTTTAGCTTTTCAGAACGTCCCAAAGTCGAAAAATAACGAACAGCCAAAACCGAGATTTCTCATTTTCGTTCATCATCATCTTTCTTCAATACATTAAGGTGTAATGATTTGGCAGCTCAAGTGTTATACATCAGTAGACATGATAAACATTCCATATTTTACCTCAACTAAAGTTAAGTCGCACTGCTGGTTTCAAGGACTGTTTTTCTACAGTACTGATTAGTTCTATAAGATTTTCAAGAGTCGTTTCGTGTATTATATCTACTTTACTGCACAAATGTTCTAGTTAGAATTTATCAGTTGAATAGTTAGTAAGTTTGAAATATTTGTAGTTCTCTAGTATGTTCTTCATGGGTGTGACATTACACCAACCTTAATGTACCATGGGTGTGACATTACATCAACCTTAATGTACCATGGGTGTGATATTAAATCAACCTTAATGTACCATGGGTGTGACATTACATCAACCTTAATGTACCATGGGTGTGATATTAAATCAACCTTAATGTACCATGGGTGTGACATTACACCAACCTTAATGTACCATGGGTGTGATATTAAATCAACCTTAATGTACCATGGGTGTGACATTACATCAACCTTAATGTACCATGGGTGTGATATTAAATCAACCTTAATGTACCATGGGTGTGACATTACATCAACCTTAATGTACCATGGGTGTGACATTACATCAACCTTAATGTACCATGGGTGTGATATTAAATCAACCTTAATGTACCATGGGTGTGACATTACATCAACCTTAATGTACCATGAGTGTGACATTACATCAACCTTAATGTACCATGAGTGTGATATTAAATCAACCTTAATGTACCGTGGGTGTAATATTACATCAACCTTAATGTACCATGTGTGTGACATTACATCAACCTTACTGTACCATGGGTGTGATATAAAATCAACCTTAATGTACCGTGGGTGTAAGATTACATCAACTTTAATGTACCGTGGGTGTAATATTACATCAACTTTAATTTCCCATAACTGTGATATTACATCAAACATAATGTGTAATGGGTGTAATATTACATCAGCCTTATCACATCATATTTCAATTAAATCTACCTGACTTGTTTTTGTGAAATCAAACTTTTATAAAAGAATTTCTAACCAAATATTATTACAATCGTATTTTTATTAAGGTTGTAATTTGTTTAAAACCTATTAATAACATTCCGTTATTCAATGATTTAGAATAAAAAACTAAGTTCCAATGTTGTATGGAAAAGATTTTGTGTGTTAACGCGAACAGAAAGTTGTTTGCCTAATTTCCGATGGTTTTTTTACATTATACGTAAGACCCGATATTTAATACCATGAGTGACAACTGAATAACTTGTGTTACGATAAAAAACATTTTTACGACCTTAAATCTATCTTTACAGTAATGTGCATCAGACAAATATCCGGTTGAAGCCTCCTAAGAAATATCCAACACCATATGGAGGTCGCCTTGTTTGGAGTATGCCCGGGAAAAACAAACTCATCGCTCACCTTAAAGACAAAATGAAAATCAGACATAGAAAAAGATGGAGCCAGGTACTTGATGTTTTGTATTCAAGCAGAAAAAATGATGATTCGTTTGTAAAGAATGAAGTTACATAAATTAGAGAAAGCTCCTCTAACACGTCAATCGCTTAGTATCTTATTTTGATAGCCCTTGTAACATTGTAACATACCACCAACTCCAGATCTGTTTCATTAAGGTAATGCCTTAAATATAATACCGAAATAATTTAAATCTCATTGTTGTTTCATAATGATTTATATTAATATCACTAACACTAATATATATATATACAAAACAAATCTGAAAAGAACTTATTATATTTTACAATTCTTTTTGTGCACAAAAAATGTTTCTTTAAAAATTTTAGTTGAAACTATTTTGAAATACCTGTAAGTTAACTTTAATCTTAGACCATAAACATTGTAACGTAATGTAATTCTTAAAATAAAACGATTATAAATTTTGATATATAATAGACAATACATAAAATCTACCCCAGTGTGATAAATGTGTAAAACCGAAAGTGAACATATATAAAGAAACTGCATAACTTTATTTCGTTTACCATAGTTACGCAAACATAATGTAACTTTTATGCTTCTAAAGAAGACAGGAATGATTTTTGATCATAGAATAAATTCTTTGGAGTATTAACAAGTAAGAGAGGTATAAATTAGTTTTTCCTTTATCCTTATGCATCGTCAATACTCATCTTACGTTGAGTTAAACAGTTGTATTTGTTTACCAGGTTGATTTGGAATATTATTAATGAATTACCATCGAGTACAAAAACCAGTTGATACCTACCTATACAGCTGTCGTTAGATGGCGGCACCTTAGTAAATATAAACGAAAACAAACAGATATATTCGCTTCTGTATAATCTTTAAACTTGCATATTTTAATCCATTCTGAAAATTTGTGATCCTGGATTTACGATAACTCCTACAACAGGATTAAAGCTCTAAGTTATAATAGGAATTGTAAAAGTTATAGATATAAAGACGATAATATTGATTTCAACCTGAAGTATGTAACTTGACTAAACTTTCACAAGGTAATCATTGTGACACGAAAAGTGTAAATTAAGAACATTTTATACATTCTAATAAAATTCTGACAAATTCTAAAGAAGGTACAGACATGAACTTCATATTTTATGTAAAATAATTTTAGCTCGTATAATGAGCAAAGGAACGACAACACACTGTGTGAACCACTTTAAGTTTCTACTTATATATTTTTTTCTGTCTTTTATTTTCATTATTTTGATGTTGCTGAATTGTCTGAAGAGTGACGCATCTAGATTTTAATTGGGATTAACAGTCTTTTCTGTGTTTTTTTCTTAGGTAATGTACATGTACTACTTGTTGGGACATAGACTCATGGAACTTCCAATTGATGTCAACAGAAAAGAATTAATTGCAGAAAACACATTTATCTTGACACTAGATGGCGATATCAACTTCCGCCCGCCTGCTGTGCAGCTTCTAGTAGATTTAATGAAGAAAAACCGAAACTTGGGAGCTGCCTGTGGCCGTATCCATCCAGTGGGAATAGGTATCGAAAATGTATAATGTAAAAGCGAAAACTTTAGAGACACAGTAAATACGACTGTTACGTATTTTCAAGTACACAAGTGTTTGTAGTATATATGTACATCATACAATAATGAAGATGAAAACGGTTGATAAAACATGAAACGTTTTATCAACCGTCTTCATCTTCTTTATTAAACTTCGGTTTCCCCATCATGAATCCATTGCTAAGTCATACAATATTAAATAGATATATAAAAAGGCCCAACTAGCGAATAAGCAGAATTTAAAGTCTAAGAACGTTGGGATTTCATTGCTAGCTAGCAAGATACAGTTTGATAAAACTTTTTATCCTTAAAGGCCATCACGCTTCATCAAATTTGGGGACATTTTTACCAGATCAGGTTAATATTCAAGATTTTTTAAATTAAGAATTTTTTTTATTTTGTCAAACCGATTTGCTCCAATACTAAAAAGCACTCAATATATAAAAGATTTACAACCCTCAAAGTATAATTTAACTGTTTTAGTTTGTTTTTTTTTTACAGAGAATGTATTGGCTCTATAATTGTTATCACTTGCATGACATTTCATTTAAGTGTTCAGCTACATTATATTTGTCAAAATTCCGATTTTGATTTTAAACTTAGCCCGATTTATTTACGGACTCACATTAAGTGATTTCGAAGCTTCTAATGTCACATACAGAGTTTTCAATAAATAATCTAAAAAATCACAAATGACATCCCATGTCTAGATAGAGTTATGTTTGCCCTCAAGTATATAAGCATTTATTAAAAAATATTCTTAAGCAAACTTTAACAACAATGATTGAATGAATCATAAGTTATTTGTATACTCATTACATATGATATTTAGGGCACGAAAGTACAAGAATATTTATCCATTGCGTCCCATATTTTAGTCATTTCATCTAAACATAACAGAGCGTGTGCAATATTTGTCTTTTACATTTATTCTTATGCTTAACGATTAGGATAAAAATTATTACATATCAATATGATGAGTTTAGTCATTGTCTGGATATTGTGATTTAGCATGCTTAAAAAGTGGATCTTTGGACCCTGTAAACTTGAAAACCAAGGAACTTTTACACAGTATTAATATAAACAGCAATCTATAAATACAATTCAAAAATAACAACCTAGTTTAATGTTTATTAATCAGGAATATTTTAAGTAAGTCCTTCAATACATTTTTTCAGTACATATTCGATACATTTTGTACTTAATCACTTTATTCGAGAAATTTAAAACTAGATTCGTTATTTTCTTTAGGTCCCATGGTGTGGTATCAGAAGTTCGAGTATGCAATTGGTCACTGGTTGCAAAAAGCTACCGAACATATGATAGGCTGTGTGTTGTGCAGTCCTGGCTGTTTTTCACTTTTCCGAGCAAAAGCTCTAATGGACGACAATGTAATGAGAAAGTACACAACCAAATCAGAAGCTCCTTTACATTACGTACAGTACGATCAGGGTGAGTAGTACATCCCAGAACATCTTCAAGTTATATGAAGTAGAATTAGGGCGATTACGTAATTCCATTACAGAGCTATGAGAGTGAGTAAAATATCCTCTTTTAAGGTAGGTCTATGATAAGAACAAACTGTTGAAGAAACACTCACAACAACAACTAGATTTTGTTTTCATGAAGAATATGGTAACAGTATTATATTATAGATAATTTAGACAATGATGAACAAGCAAACTTGAAATTGGCAGAAACTGCCCAATTCGGAAATAGGGAGTTGCTGAACATTCAACTTTGTTTATTCTCGGTAGCACTAAATTATTTTACGTTTTACTAAAGATTGTGAACTCGTGGGTTTTAGAATCAAAATTGAACGATGTAAGAAAGCTCTAGGCCATTTTTTGCTGTTTATAGGAAACCAAAATTCAAAACAAGCTACCAATATTAGCGTACCAACGACCTGTACATTACAGTATATATATATATATATATATATATATATATATTCACAGGAGAGGATCGTTGGCTTTGTTACTTTGATGCTTCAGCGAGGATACAGGGTCGAGTACAGCGCTGCATCAGACGCCTACACACACTGCCCAGAAGGTTTCGGAGAATTCTACACCCAACGTCGTCGTTGGGCCCCATCTACAATGGCAAATATCATGGATTTATTGGGTGACTACAAGAGAACTGTCGAGATTAACGACAACATCTCTCTTCCTTACATTATATATCAGGCAATGTTGATGATTGGAACTGTTCTTGGTCCTGGCACTATCTTCCTTATGTTGGTAGGAGCCATGGTTGCAGCTTTCAAGATATCTAACTGGACATCTTTTGGCGCCAACATCATTCCTATTCTATTCTTTATTTTCATTTGTTTCGTAGCAAATAACAACATTCAGGTAAGCTAGTAAAGTTAGACAGAGTTTATTCTATCACATCATTGCAAAATCTGCATTTTTTGTTGTTGTTTTAAATTCTTTCATTCAAATAACAACGAAATGAAAATCTAATTAGCTTCAAAGGTAAACTCGTGAAACTTTGAGATGTAGATTGAATTTCATATAACGCCTACAGATAAATAGTATTTTAAAAGTCATGTTGAGTATGCCAAAAATATAAAAATAAAACGACAAATCAATTTAAAAAAGCGGTGTTTTTTAGCATTATCTCTTCTTATTTTAATAAGAATTAACAGGATGGAGTGATTCAATAAAAACAACTTTATTTATTTGTTCTAGATTCTTGTGGCTCAGATTTTCAGTTCTGCATACGCCTTGCTTATGATGGCTGTACTGGTTGGTACGTCCATCCAGCTTTCAGAAGACGGTATTGGTTCTCCTTCTTCTATTTTCTTGATTGGATTATCCAGCAGTTTTTTCATAGCCGCGGTCATTCACCCTCAAGAGTTTTGGTGCGTAGTTCCTGGCCTTCTTTACTTTATTAGTGTGCCGTCCATGTATTTATTGTTAATTTTATATTCTCTGGCGAATCTGAATGTCGTCACTTGGGGCACTCGTGAAGTTCAAAGTAGAAAGTCTAAGAAAGAACTTGAACAAGAAAGAAAGGAATTAGAAGAGATGCAAAAGGCAAAGAAAAGTAAAAGTAAGAACGAGATTTTTAGTTTTCTCGGCTTAAGCGGAGGTGAAGATGAAGAAGAGGGAAGTATAACAATCAGTTTGGCAAATCTCTTCACGTGTATGTTATGTACATATCCAAAAGGTAATGAAGAGAAGGTTCAACTTTTAAGGATTAGTGATCAACTTGAATCCTTAAATAACAAGATAAGTGGACTTGAGAGACATCTTGATATTGGGCAAAGTCTGTTACCTGGTGGAGGAATTAAGCGTCGAACATCTATGGGCCGCCGTTCGGACCGAGGCTCAGAACGTATGTCTACAGTTGCAGAAGGAGAAGAGAAGGAGGAATTCCAAAGTAGCTCAGAAGATGCTGATAGTGAGGGACTAGGTACGAATTGTGTAATGCGTTATTTAACACTGATACATTGAAATTCAGTCTATAATAAATGCTAGCTGATCTAATGTACTGACATTATTAGACGAACTTCTCTAGAGAATGAGTTTGAAGATGATGTGCACGTTATAATGTTAGGTCTGTGATTTGTTTGTAGTCGTAAACTTTTTCTTTTAACAATTAATTAAATTTCATTTTGAATAAACCACATATGCTGAATATATATATATATATATATATACATTTTTAAAAGAATGTATTTATAGTTAACAACATGTATAAAACAAAACAAATATAACGCTTTAGGCATTTGTTTCCAATGTCTTTTTTATGTCAGTATGTTACAAAATTATTTACGATTTCTCAAGTAATCTTTATTCGCTACTAATCATTCTACAAAGAGTGTAGAGCTTACATATTTTTATGCTTGTGAATACGGGTTTATATCTTGTATATCAATCGTTGTTATACTATGTAGTTCAGAGTAATTATTGTATTCAAAGTCTTAATTAATAGTTTGGTAACGTCAATATTAAACAATATGCTTGATGTCATTGTTTGGTAACGTTCCTGTTAAACATTATGTTACATCTTACTTGTTAGAACCTAAAGTGGAAAGAGACGACTTAATAAATCCATATTGGATTGAAGACAAAGATTTAAAACGTGGGGAAGTAGATTACCTGAATGGAGCAGAAATCCAGTTCTGGAAGGATCTGATTGAGAAGTATCTGCACCCTCTGGACCAAAATAAAGAACATGAAGCACGAATCGCAGCAGAGTTGAAAGACCTGCGAAATAAGGTGGTTTTTGGCTTTCTTATGTCTAATGCTCTTTTCATTCTCATCGTATTCCTTCTTCAGTTGCACAAGGATCAGTTGCATATTAACTGGCCTTTAGGAATTAAGACCAACATCACTTATATTCCGGAAACCAGTGAGGTTCGAATCGACAAGGAATATTTGCAACTAGAGCCTATTGGTTTAGTGTTTGCTTCATTCTTCGCCATCATTCTAGTTGTGCAATTTCTAGGCATGCTCTTCCATCGTTTCGGTACACTGTCGCACATTTTGGCATCGATTGAACTTAATTGTTGCAGCCAGAAGGTAGATGATATGACTGAGGATGCCTTTCTCGATAAAAATGCTGTTCAGATAGCCCGGCAACTGCAAAAACTGAGAGGATTAGAGGATGACGAGAAGAGTGATTATTCAGGATCTGGAGATCGATTAGCTAGACGAAAGACTATCCAAAATTTGGAGAAAAGACGCCACCAGAAAGCAAGAGTTGGGACCCTTGACGTAGCGTTTCGGAAACGTTTTATGAGTATTTCACCAGGTAACGAAACTGGTAAGTCGATTTCCAATTTTGCTTTTTATTTCTAATATACAAATAGTGAACTGATAAAAATTATGTTTATATAAGACTACATTGCAACAAGTAATAAAGTCGATAGTTATCTGAGAGAGGATACAGATGGGTTGTCTTACAACTATGTTTTGTTTTCGATTTTTGAAATTCATGAAGACCCACATGTCATCAATGTGCACTAGTTAATATATCAGTGACCATCCTAAACAACTTTTCAACAATTTCTCTATGACAACTCGTAGATATGTGATACCTTTAATCACGCATGGCTTGGCATGTCTGATATTATGGGGACTGTATCATCTTTAATGCATCACATCAGAGCTCCAAGTGAACTGTGTTTACTTACAGTCACATAACAACAACTACTAAGATGAAACGGTATTGCTTTATTAAGCGAAGATGTGTTAGACTATGGAAAAAAATGATATTTTGAAGTTATTTTAGGATTTACGACTTATCTTAAAAATCAATTTTTCAGACTTTAATGCTTATACTTAACTTAATTTCAACATCTAGAGAAGTTCAATGATTTGACTTCACTGTTGTAAATCATTAGAATTTTTGTTTGATTTCCTCCCGACGTAGAACTATTTACAACAAATTAGTTTATAAAGTGGAATTACTTATAACTGTAATTTTCCCAATTATCGATAGATGAAGACGTTTGGACTCTATTTAAATATAATAATAATTAACCTACAAACTTAGCATGTTTTTTATAAAACATGTTCTTTATTTACAATTGTTATGCTAAGCTCTATTACATTAATTCAATAAAGCATGAGAAGAAATATTTTTGTTTTGGTAAGAACATTACTTACAATCCATTATGATATGGAATGTGCCAAATAATCATACAACACTATTAAAAACATAATATATTCTCTCTCAATGGCTTTTTTTTAAGACAAGTCACTTGTCAAGTTTTGAGTTAGGCTTGTCATTTTTACAGCTCATATGGAAGTGGTATCATCATTAATCTATACAAAAGATATGTAGATAGACTAAGGCACAATCTAAACAACGTTTGTTTTTGTTAGAAATTATTGACAATTAAAACAAACTGAATGTCAAAAACATTATTTCAGAAATACTATCCATTATTTGAATCTGTTCTCTTTTAAAACAGCCCTTTGAACACAGGAGGAGTAAATAATGTAATTACTCTTGCTTAAAATATATGTTACTAACACATTACAATAATGCTCTGCAATATAACCCTACACCAGGAATTGAAGATTAAAACACAACAGGTTTATCTGTGTCGTAGCCTTTTATGCTCACTAATAACATTTTGAAGCTCTGCATATTAAAACCTTAACTAAAATAAAAGTATAAATTATGTAAGAAAGGTAAGAAACATATACGCTGTTTCTTTATGCCAAATGTTTGAAAAACAAAGTTAATGGAATTGGTTTGTGTTACATAGGGAGGATACTATATGTGTTTTATTCTAGTTAATGGAATAGGTTGTGTATAAGAAATGAACTGTATATCTTTTATTCTAGTTAATGGAATAGGTTTTATATAAGAAATGAACTGTATATCTTTTATTATAGTAAATGTATTAGGTCTGTGTATAAGAAAGGAACTGTATATCTTTTATTATAGTTAATGGAATAGGTCTATGTATAAGGGAGGAACTATATGTGTTTTATTCTAATTAACGGAATAGGTCTATGTATAAGGAGGGTACTATATGTGTTTTATTCTAGTTAATGGAATAGGTCTATGTATAGGGAGGGTACTATATGTGTCTTATTCTAGTTAATGAAATAGGTCTGTAATATCTCCTAGGAATAGGAGATAAATGATTAATTTCGTTCTGTAACTTGTTAATTTTTTGCATGTTTATTTGCTCACAGAAACACCAGTGTTGAGTGGACTCAAACATCACAGGGACACAATGAAAGTTTTAGTTGATCGTCGAACTTCAGTAATGAAGAAACACCAAATGGAGACCTTAGGAGCTCGGAATCATTTTGCGAATCCACCAGGGCGACGACGTGGCCGTCTGGATAGAACGTTATCGAGTCCCAGTGGAACTGTAGAAGGTTACAACAACACTGCCATGGATGAAAGTTCGGACGAGGAGAACACTCGGAGTCCTAGAATGCAAATTTACGGCACAGGGTCCAGGAGTAGCGTTGTTACTTACCGTGAGGAAAACGATACATCAAGAAAGCGCCATAGTCATAAATGAAATACGAGAAAGAAGGAGTTAAATCTTCGGATTTTCTGTTCAAAATTCAACTATTTTTTTTAAAGAAACTTTATGCTCTAAAGGTATTTTTTATTTTCTTTTAGCAGTATCAGTATATACCATTATTAGAATTCTACAAAACAGATGTCGAGTTTGAGTGTTTTATTGATTTTTCTTATTTTTCAATAAACATAAAAATGGGATTTTTCGAATATTTTCTCAACTCTTTTTTTTTGTGTGTGTACTTACAACTTAATGTTGCATTCTTCAAGTACATAGTATTGTTACCGATGTATTCGTTTATTTCTCAGTGCTTTTACTTATACACAGGATGTACAGCATGAAATTAATTAGTACTCCTTAAAGCTCATCGCCTTTACATAGCAGATACTACTTTTGCGATGCTGGGAATACGACATTCCTACGGTTAATAACATGTGTACTTTTTAGAGCTTTGAAATTTAACATTTCACAAGTAAAATTAAAATATTAATATATATATTTATATATAAACAAATACATGATCTTACATATATATGTGTGTGTGTATGTGTAAATGAAGTTAACCAACTTATTATGCCTGCATCTAAAGTATCTCAGCGAATACTCAGAACTATATAACAACGATGAGTGAATACAAAAAGCAAAACCAAACTCATATGTCAAAATGATCATCCCAACCCAACAACAAAAAAAAAACAACGAAAAATGATGCCATTTGTCATTAAAAAAAACGTAGGTACTCGTAAGACATATAAAAATTCAAATGTGTTCGAACAATGCAACATATAACAGACGGCATCGATTGTCTCTTGGTCGTATATTTGAAACTTTTGAAATAAGTCACATTTTAAGTAGAAAAAGCTGATGTCGATTTTTGTACTATAATCTGGGTTGGTGAAGCGTGTCTTTTAGTGATGGAAAAACTTATGTCATCCCGAGTAATCGATTTCTTGTTACAAGGAGTAGCCACTTGACATTTTGTAATTGTTAATCTGTACCTTCAGAAAGATAGTAATGGTTAATCTGTACCTCCATAAAGAGTGTAATGGTTAATATATATCTCAAAAAGGAGAGTAATGGTTAATATGTACCCCCAGAAATATAGTAATAGTTAGTCTGTACCTCCAGAGGGAGAGCAATGGTTAATTTGTACCTCTAAAAATATAGTAATGGTTAATATGTACCTCCATAAAGAGTGTAATGGTTAATATATATCTCACAAAGGAGAGTAATGGTTAATATGTACCCCCAGAAGGAGAGTAGAGATTAATCTGTACCCTAAGAAGGAGATTAATGGTTAATCTGTACTATCAGAAATATAGTAATAGTTAGTCTGTACCTCCAGAGGGAGAGCAATGGTTAATTTGTACCTCTAAAAATATAGTAATGGTTAATATGTACCTACATAAGGAGAGTAATGGTTAATCTGTACCCCAGAAGGAGAGTAAAAATTAATCTGTACCCTAAGAAGGAGATTAATGGTTAATCTGTACCTTCAGAAAGATAGTAATGGTTAATCTGTACCTCCAAAAAGATAGTAATGATTAATATGTACCTACATAAGGAGAGTAATTGTTAATCTGTATCTCAAAAAGGAGAGTAATGGTTAATCTGTACCTCCAAAAAGATATTAATGGTTAATCTGTACCTCCAGAAGGAGAGTAATTGTTAATCCGTACCTCCAGAAAGATATTAATGGTTAATCTGTACCTCCAGAAGGAGAGTAATTGTTAATCTGTACCTTCAGAAAGATAGTAATGGTTAACCTGTACCTCCAGAAAGAGTGTAATGGTTAATCTGTACTTCCAGAAAAATAGTAATGGTAAACTTTTCAATCATTAATGATTTAAAATGTGAAAATAATAATGTTTCCACGAGTTATCTTTAAGAAAAAATTAAAAATTATGTTTAAGTGACGCATGTTTCATGTTTTGAAAGAAAGAAATATAAATCAGTTATCACCGTCGTAAATGCTTGTAAAGACAGAACTTGATTCTGTAGCCAGTAAACACATTAGAGTAAAAACTCAACATTTATATCAAATTTATAATTTGTAGAGCTTGCTAATCATTATCTCGACTTTAGATGCGTTGTTAGTTTTTCAGATTTTCTCGTTACACATTAGATGAGTTGTTGTATAAATCTCTTACCTTCCAGGTGTATTTATTAATCGTTGCTTAAGATGGATAAAAATTACGTGATCGAATATATACACGATATTAATCAGTGCGTCTCATCCTTATATTCATAAAGCAATTGAATATTTAGAAGAATTTCTATGTCTTTTCTATTGTAAAAATCAACAACTTAGAAGTAGAAAAAATATTTAATTTTTCGATACATTTTAAAATCCTGTTGTTGTTGTTTTTATGAAAAAGACTGGACAAGGTCATTTCCTACGTTAAAGTTATGATTAGGAGCATAACGTATGAAAATATAAGTTCGACAGTGAAGGATATATCAAATAATTAAAGAGTTAAAGTAATGCCTGGGGAGAAAAATAAAATTTGAAATTGTTTGTAGAATAGTTTCAAGAAAGAAGATAACACTTTCAATATAGTAACGTAAAAAGGCTTCAATTTAAATTTTGATGTCTAGCTGAATATCACGCAACTCTGAAACTTTGTGATAAATTTAATCAACCAATAATGATCGAGCCACTTCTACTTTTTATGTTCTTTAAGAATTATGATTTTACAAGCACATTAGTGTTTGTATGAAACATTTTTCATAAACAATATATTATTTTTTAATTTAATGTTATGTATACTTAACTATGCTAATTAAGGATAATGAAAGTTATTCGAGTTTACACATTTAGGTGCGTAAAACTGTGTTGTAGGATAACGATTGCTTCCTATAGTTTGTACTATTTTTAGATGGTTCTCCAGGGGAATAATTCTTTACCAAATACGAAAGCAGTTGAAATCCAAATGTTTGAATGCAGGAAGGATACAAAATTGTAACTTCTGCAGATAATCACCAAACACGTGGATGCCAAGACGTTTCGTCATAGGCATTAAAAATGATTGTTATAAAATTTGATCTCCACATTTTATTTATTTATTGAAATATTTTTCACAATCATTAAGTAATGTTTTATAGAAATAACTAATTAATTATATTTAAGTTCATTTCCAATTGGTTATTAGCCTAGATCGGACGTAGTATAGTAGTTAGAGTGCTAATAATGGGACTTCCGAAGCCATGGCCAGGTGGTTAGGGCACTTGGCTCGCAATCTGAGGGTCGCGGGTTCGAATCCCCGTCACACCAAACATGCTCGCCGTGGAAGCATTATAATGTTACGATCAATCCCACTATTCGTTGGTAAAAAAAATAGCTCAAAAGTTGGCGGTGAGTGGTGATGACTAGCTGCTTTCCTGCCAGTCTTTCACTGCTAAATTAGGGACGGTTAGCGCAGATAGCCCTCGTGTAGCTTTGCGCGATATTCAAAACAAACAAATGAACAAACCAGATGCCATAAAATAGCACTCCGCAATTTGGGGCCGTGGTTGCATTATAAAAGTGACAATCAAATACTCCTATTCGATCGGACAAGAACAGCCAAAGAGTTTGTGACGAATGCTCTTGACTAGTTGTCTTCCCTTTAGGTTCTAGAACTCACAGTCGGTTGTGGGCATGGTTGCTCTCCCTAAAACCATTCTGTTTAAAATTAGTGAAAACAATTTTCAAATATCCACTGTTTAGCTATGCGAGAACTGTCACAATTGAGTGATATTGAGCTTTGAATCAATTCTAAATTGTTGGTGTGCAAAAATATTTAACGTGATAGTTTCTGTGAGGATTTATTAAAAAAACATTTATTTGGAGAATAAACTAGTTTTCTGTTTAAATGATTTACTATTTCGACTATATGCTACTTTGTAACAGTTTCAAATCATAGGTGTTTAACATAAACAATTTTCTATTGATCTGTTAAAATTCTTTATGATTATTCTGTACAGTACGTGACAAAAGTTCATGAAATCACAAGTGTTTATTATAAACACTTGTAATTTGCTACTAATCTACTTTTCTGTTTAACATTTATATGATTTTTAAACCTGATTAGATACAGTTTACAAAAATCATATTTGTAATTTATGAATGTGTACGGCACGTTTTGTAAGTCTCGTATTCTCAGTATAGAAATACTTTGCTGTTCGCAACAGAAAGATATAGTTAAAATGTGTTCATAAGATACACAGCTATGCGTAATGATATTATTATAACCAGAATTTACTCATAATCATCAATAGTTCAAAATAACTACTACATAAAAACATATTCAATGTTTGTTTGCGTGTTTGTAATTAAGCACAAAGCTACACAATGGGCTATCTGTGCTCTGCCCACCACGGGTATCGAAATCCGTATTCTAGCGTTGTAAGTCCGCAGACATACCGCTGTGCTACTGGGGGGCAAACATATTCAAAGCTATTTGTAACTTTCATTCTAATTTGACTGGATAGCTTATTTTAAGCAGAAATTTATTGTAATTAAAAGAGTGTCCTTCTGAAAATCATCTATGATAACTTAAATTGTTCTATTCATATACTAATGTTCATTGTTAGTTGTAGTTATTGAGACACATTGGAATTCAGGTAATACTTTCGTGAAAAACACGCATTTTTAGATAGCTCATACTTCACAAAATATGGTATATAAGTTTGGACGATTTCTATAAGTTTATATTTTCAACCTACACGAAAGTTTAAAGAAGTTATCACTGAATCAAAAAGTGTCAGCATGTAATGGAGTAAGTAATAATTGAAATATTGTTTTTAATGGACATTCCAGCAAATCGATGACACTGTTTCGCAATGCCACGAATTAACGTTCAAAACTTGGATATCAAATAAAATTCGATCTTTATGTTATACTTATGTCATGACAAGTACTTGCTTTCTTCAGTTAAAAGACAGCAAAGGGAAAAACAACAACAACAACAAGGGTCTGAAACATGGATCTGTACTTAAAAGATGTCTTTTTGTGCGAGAAATAAAGCGTTTTATCGATGTTGTAGCACTATAGACTTTAACAAATTTATTGAAAGAAATTCTACAGATAAATATAGATAAGTAGTATGTAGGAACAGCCAAACTGTTAGGGATGATCGGAATTTCATCGCACAAAAAGCATTTAGTACTTGCTTTATTCGAACATATGAGAAAGAAGTATATATTGAAAACAAAAACGCAATAACAGCTTTACTCCTTGTGGAGATATTATATATTTCAGATACTCGAGAAAAAAACACATAACGGCTTTTGTGCTTATACAAGACTACTAACGTTGTCCTTTGTTTCGTAGAGAAAAAGCAGGCTATCCATTCCTGATATGTGAAAGTCGAAGAATAATCATGTTCCCCAAGGTTTTCCTGTCATTTTCAATCATACTCACTGACAGTGCATGAAGAAAAAGTCAACTGCTTAGACTAAAACATCATTATTTCCTAAACCGTAAAAATATCAGTATTTCTTAAACCGTCTGAGGATTTGTAACTAAAAGTGTAATACTGATTATGGATATGTACAGCTAGCACATAGCTAGATTCTGCCTGACATTCAACATCCTCTGATCTATATGAAGCTTTGCCTTGCCGCAACAACTAAAGACATAAATGTGTTTCCCCGTTATTCATGACAGCTGCAATCGTTGTGAAGTTCTGAATCTTAAATATTTGCAACTTAACAATTTGCGCCTGATACTTGTCAATCCTTATAATAAAATCAGATGTTCTGCTAAGATGTAAGTTTCACTATAATTGTCCCCCTTCCTTAAATCCAAATTCAAAAACGTTAAGCCTACATAACAAAAACAAACTAACAATTCAGTGGCTGTATAATGAAGGTACTATGTAATTGATGGTACTTTACAGAGTAGCAAACGTTGAAGATTTATGTGTTTTGTTTCTTGATGTCCAAATTGCCGTGAGTGACAATAAATTTCTGAAATTAAGTAGACCCATGCTCTATATAGTTTCTTAGACAATTAATATTAACCTCTTGCGTGTATACAACGCATAATTCAGTCTACTGGAGACTTGGCTTTAAATCCATATACATATAGGCAAACACCGTTTGTAGCCGTATATGACGTGAAAACTTTCATTACACTGGCAGTATTATGGATATCACAGGAACTTATTGAGATAGCTCGAAACTGCAGTACTCAGTTGTTAACAAATTAACTTACATAAACAAACATGTTTCACATATATGAGACAAGTAAGCATCCATGAGAAGCATGATGATGAATTACACCACTCGTTATTTTTGAATGAATAAATAAGTATAAGTAATTAGTTCTAGTAACGACAATAGGTACATTACACCACTCGTTAAATCAATTAATAATTCGATGAATAAATAAGTACAAGTAATTAGTTCTAGTAACGACAATAGGTACACTACACCACTCGTTAAATCAATTAATAATTCGATGAATAAATAAGTACAAGTAATTAGTTCTAGTAACGACAATAGGTACACTACACCACTCGTTAAATCAATTAATAATTCGATGAATAAATATGTATAAGTAATTAGTTCTAGTAACGACAATAGGTACATTACACCACTCGTTAAATCAATTAATAACTCGATGAATAAATATGTATAAGTAATTAGTTCTAGCAACGACAATAGGTACATTACACCACTCGTTAAATCAATTAATAATTGGATGAATAAATAAGTATAAGTAATTAGTTCTAGTAACGACAATAGGTACATTACACCACTCGTTAAATCAATTAATAATTCGATGAATAAATATGTATAAGTAATTAGTTCTAGTAACGACAATAGGTACATTACACCATTCGTTAAATCAATTAATAATTCGATGAATAAATATGTATAAGTAATTAGTTCTAGTAACGACAATAGGTACATTTCTAAATTCTTCCGGAAGGAAATATTAAGATTTGTTTCCGAATCCTGTTGTGAAAGTAAAGTCCTCTTTGTTTGTTTGATTTGAAATTCCAACGCTGACGATTTTTAACAAAAACAACTATATTATATGATATATAACATAAAAAACTAAAGTATTTATGAAATAACTCAACATATGGTTCAATGAACTGTATTTAGTGTTGAAAAATATTATAGCGAATGTTTTTGAGAGTTCATAATCCTGTATGAATTAATTATTCGAACTTTAGATCATAATCCTTAAACTTTAGATCATAATCTTTTCTTTTCTTTTTGATAAGTAACTGAGTGATCTGTAATGTTCAAGTGTTAAAAGCAAAAAGGCAAAACGATGACAGAGGTCGTTGAAATATATCAACACGTGGTGATGTTATAAGTGTGTAGTCACCATCCACTCGATAATATCAGCCCTATGTTTCAGAAAATATCTTAAAATTGACTCCAAATGAACCTAAATATATCACATCTAATACTTCCGAGACTTTCTCGAGATTAGCTACAATTATTCGTCTAAAATAACACGAAATTCTTCTTACTGTTGGGCTATCGTGTTGAAGGAACCTCTAAGTAATGTTTTGTATTATTCGTCTAATGGTTCTGATTTTATGGTCATAAAATGTCCTCTTTCCTGAGTTTTATCCTTAAAAGAACCAAACACAAACGCCAATAAAGATGATTACTAGTAAATCAAGTCAGCAAATATCTGGATCGTATTCCTCTAAAAATAAAATTCAAAAAATGAATACCCAGTTGTTGTTTATTAGTAAGGAAATATAGAACTGAAATCAATCATTAAAACAGTGCATAACTTATTATTCATTATGTTTGTGTGTTGTAATGATTATACTTTTAAAATATTTTAAATACAGGACAAACGCTGAAAGCTTCAAACATAAGAAACAGTATATATATATATATATTTGGTGGCTGGAAGTCACAACATTTTTAATACTCAAATACAATGTGAAATGATACAACAAAAAGAAGCATTTTTAAGTTAGTTATTTATTATTATTATGATGCATAATATTTAACATAACATACACACACATTAATAACACAACTTACATAATTGTTGTACAAGGAGATATATATGTATATATAAGTAAATGAGGAACAAGGCTACTCACCTGGCTTATCACTACCTGAAAAACGGCTTTACATCTGATCTGGGGAACGTGATGCCTAACCTAACCTCACATGTGATCAGTCCAGATTACGATCCTGGATGGCTCCTCTTATATTTCGTACATCATATATTGAATTTACTAACACATCATTTAATCTAAGCATTTCTTCATTAAGATTCAGAGTGTCATGCTTTATGATCAAATAGCACTCTACGAACAGTCTGTTAAATTCACAAGTGTATTTATATATAATGCAGAATCAAGTGCACTTTTCAGGCGTATATGAGGTCAATCATCAAAAATAAAAATATCAAAGAAAAATAAATTGAGAAATAGTATTTTCACGAAAAAAAATACTTTTGGAGAAGTAATTAGTAAAACTTTAAAATGTAATGAATTATTAATTGTGAGAGTTTAAAATGAAACATTAAATATTTGATAAATATCGGTTGTGAAAGTTTTAAAGTGAAAGAAACCTCTCAGAAGTTGCGAGGGTCGAAAGTACAAAGGAAAAACTTATACAAGCTACTTGTCAAAGTTGGACGTGGAGAAGAAAAAGCCTTATGCATAATTTATGATATACGTTGAAATAATATATGAAGATAAATCTAATATAAACGTCAAATACGGAAAGTATAGGTGAAAATATATTTATAGAACATAGTTGAGAAACCATTAGAATTAAAGGTAGAATTAAAATTTTTTAAGTAAAAAGAAAACGAATAATTATGAAAGTTTTAAGTGATAATTCATAGTCGCTTATTAATGTTTTAGAAAAACCACGACTAAATTTAACATGATTTGCAACGTTTGTAATAACTTATACTTAATAACTTGTTTGTGTTATTACCATGATTTGTTTTACGAACATTGAGTGTATGCTAAATCATCAATCTTCTACCTTCTGTGCTGATTTGCATTTTTAGCCGCGGCATAGTGGCTCATAGAATGGCTCTGATATTTTTTCAAGCACAATTTTTTAAGTTCATAGCTCCGTCATCTCTTGACCGATATAACATCTAATTGCAGTTTTGGACTAATAAGAGGTCAAACCCTTTCGATTGATGTATTTGATCACGCCCAAGGTTTCATATGTTAATTTAATCTAATCCTGGCTAAAAGAATTTCAATTTTAGGGTAAGCTGGTAGAGATCCTGATAAGTAAAAAGTCAAATCGGGTATACACACGCCCCACGATTGGTATTGCTGGCGCACGAAAATAGACCTAATACAAACGAAAGAAAAACTTTCATAAATTAATGTACTCTAATCCTGCCTAAAAAGAATTCAAAGAGCCGTGGCTATTGAGGATTCCCTTTTATTTTATTGTTTTTCTTTTTGATATTGTATTACGTTTACCAAAAAATATGGAAATGGTTAATAATTCAAAGTAGTTAATTTATTTGACTTTTTTATATATTCCAACTCAATACTTAACCCACCCATCACTTTTTTTTTGCTTCCTTGATTTTTCGCATAAAATCCCCAAAAGTTTAAGGTTTTATCATTCTTGAAGTTTCATACAAGATCAGTATCTCCAAAGTAAGCCGAAATATTTGGGTGATAAATTAAAGAGATTAAATGAATCAACCATGAACTAATCTTTTGAGAGATGCGACGGTCTTTCACTCAATAGAATAGATGGACATTACTTAAAATAAAGGTGACACACACACACACACAAATGGACGGATAGATAGATAAAGCAGTTTTAGGTAAATGGATTTTATCGACGACGTGCATAGAAAATTCATAAATAAGCTTCCTGCTTTTGTAACGAACATTATAAGTTTCTTACAAGAATATATTGGCACTTCCATAATAATCTTCTTCTTGAGAGTCTTGGAAATTGTTATAAGTCTCCTCTCCCCTACATACACACACTATACGTTATTAGAACACACTTTTATAAATAGGGTGACAGTGTTTGTTTAGAATCACATAATTTCATGCTTCTGTAGAATATTTGTGTTTAACGTATGTTTGAACAAACCTCCACCTATACATTCCTGGACATTTAAATGCTCAATAACAACTATTTTCATAAAACATTAGTTAATGTTAAATGCTAGGCGCCTTTCTTTTTTCTTATCATTACTATGATAGTTAAAGCTTTCACTTTATGCACATATATTTTTCAGTTACAGATATGAAGTACAGATTATTCTTACTGCCTTTGTTTATTTAGTTGATTCGTTTATTATGAGATATCAACATTTTATATACAGTGGTACTATTATGTTTGAACACATACTACAACACTTTCAGTATAATATAGGCACAAACAATCGCTTCTAAGAGAATTGTTTTCTGCTTTTATAATTACTATTTCACTAACTATACGTCATCATATATCCATTTTCCGTTCTCTAGTTTACTATTTGCTACCTTACAGAATCTCGGGAATCACGTGTTAATTGGTAAGAAAAGGATAATCCCTTTATGAAACATATAATAACGTATAATCGCTGTTTGAAACATATAATATTCCATCCCAAGTTAATTCTTCCCAATAACTGTGTTTGTTTTAGAACAAAGCCACAATGGTCTACCTGCTGTGCCCACCGCGGGGAATCGAACCGTAGTTTTTAGCGTAGACTTACCGCTGTCCCACCGAAAGACTTCCCAATAACACCACTATTTGTTTTCTGTCCTTAAATAACAATACATTCAGTGTATTTATGGTTATCAAGAAAACAGTACTGTAGCTCCAAAGTTAGGCTTAAAAACTTCAAATTATTAACGGAATGTCGGTCTCATGTTAAGTTTTGTGTGCATGTGGGAGGGAGTCAGACATTAATGAATGTAAAATATTTTATATGAGTCATTTCTGACGTCTTCCAGCAGCAGGGTTCCTGTTTCCTAAGTAATTCTTCATTACCACCAACAAGAAGAAGAGAGTAACAAACACTTTAATAGAACAACATTTGAGCAAACCTAGATCTAATATTCAGTGTTTTCTTGTGTTAAGCAAAGCGAGTTCAAATATATTTTATTATGAGCAAAACATCAATCTTTGTACAGTAGTTTTGGAAGCTTGAAGGAAATCTTGGGACAGTCACTGTTTTTAGTAGTTAATTAGGTTAATTAAGGGAAGAATTGTTGTATTCACTATAGGGTTTGTAAATGACCATAATCCATTAGCAAATAAAATATTTCAAAGTAACTCATTTTCTATGCTTATTTTATTAACAATGTAACAGAAGCATTAGATGTCACGCCCCTGTTAAATGGAATATTGATAGTAGAGTGTAATATGTAGACAGGTTTTATCATATTTGTTATATACACCTGGAAAAAAGTTAAGCACCCCCAAATATTTTTCAGGATTGCTT
>NW_013665647.1:1041216-1043359 GCF_000517525.1 Limulus polyphemus | reverse complement strand
CCCAATAATGCATAATTTCATTTGATAAACACGTTTAGATTGAATGGTAATTTATAATCAGTCACAAGAACGTCGAATCTGAATCACTTGAAAAAAACACGGGGGTGCTTAACTTTTTTCCAGGTGTATATATATAATTAAGACTACAAATTTTCTGACTGAAAATTGTGAATTGTTCCAGAAAATACTCTAACTAACAACTTTACTACTACATCATCTTCCCCCAATTACAGTATTTGTATATGTAAAATAGATTGAACGTGTGATGAGTCAAATAACTGTTAAAGCTCTATAATTGAAAAAAAAAATAATCATGTCAGAGTAAGTCAGCAAAACAGAAGGCAAGAGCAAAGGTCATTCTGACCTTTAAAAGGGTAAGATAGTAAGAAGGTGTCCTTCTAAGAGGAGTGTTATTATTTAAGGTCCATCCTATATTTATTTTAGTTAGATGACCTAGGTTTAGGCCCTAAAAATACATATTGAAACAATTTAATCATTGAGAAACCATCGTGTCAACTTTCGCTATCCCATATTTTACAATTACAGAGCTGATTTTATCGAATACGATCTTATGTTATTTAATAATTTAATAGTTTCCTAGTGGATCAGCGGTAAGTTTACGGAATTACTAAGTTAAAATCCTCTTTCACTTTTCCGTTTCCATCTAAAGCCTTTGATATACCACTGCTTCCTTTTATGAGAATAGCCTAAGGAATTTTTGGGTGATATAATCAATAGTTGATATTATTTCATTGGACACATGCTTGTAATTAATAATCTTCACCAGTCTTCAAAAATAATTGAATTAATAACTCATTTAATTACTTCTAAAATTATACAAAATAACATTAAATTTGTAACTTTTCATTTAATTCTTAACCTGCTTTTCCCGCTGAGCTCCACGTATGAGGTTCAAGTATTTTAACAAACATTCCGAAAGTTACTTCATATATTGAACAGTTTACTTGGTTATCTACTTATGGAAACATGTGTATTTTCCAGTAGCAACATAGGTAAACATTTAATAGATGGTACTAAAAAAAGTATGTAAATAAATATTCCTAAAGAATGTTTGTATCTACTCCCCTCTGAAATATACGTTTTCACTCCTTATAAAAGATTTACCCTCTTATAATTATTATACAGTCGATAATCATTTTAAAACTAAAAATCTTAGAAAATACTTTGAGCAGGTTTAGCAACATTTTTTTTTATAGAAACACAACATGGAACTGTTTATATCCTCTCAGAATTTTCACGATCTGCAATTTAGTTACAAAAATTCATTTACCATAATAATGGGTTAATTAATACAAAACAAAGTATACAAATAATCTGCCTTTTACTCTGCTTTTTACATACATTACACAATGGTTCATTTTAATAATCACACCACTCTGCCTTTTACAGACATTACACAATGGTTCATTTTAATATGAATATCCAGTAAAATATATTTACAATTATTCGGATACATCATCGTTCGTTAATCACGTTGTATTCTTAGCGCAAAGCTACACAATGGGCTATCTTCGCAGAGATTCGAACCCCAAATTTTGACACTGCAAGTCTGTAAACTTACCGACACATATTTTTGGGCTAAACTCTGTAAAATGAAAAATAAACAATTCTACGCTGTCATTCTTTATAACCTGCTTGCTGCTCCAAATATTTTATTTCACTTTTTATGTCCAGTGTTTTAATCTGTTATTTCTAATTTTGGAAATAGATTACTAATAGCAAATACTAAATGAATTATTTCGCAATTCTTAACCATGTTTACATCAACACCAAATTTATTCAAATAAAAAAATACATTATTGCACCAGACTAGAAACTTTTATGAGCTGAATCTGCCAACTGAGGACGACGATTACTTTTATGAGCTGCATCTGCCAACTGAGGACGACGATTCGAGCTTTTCTTCTTGCTCTAAAAGTTCGAATATTCATCCTCAGCTCAATCGGTAAGTCAGTTCAATATTTTAACACTCTCAAATTTCATCTTATAATATATTTACACGTTATTCCTTGAAATTATGAATCTGACTTGTTTTTACGTAATATATATATATACACACACACACACACATATATATATATATATATATATATATATGTTCGTATCGACGTACGGAACCTAC
>NW_013665647.1:1024102-1041195 GCF_000517525.1 Limulus polyphemus | reverse complement strand
GTACATTTGCTGTCATGTTAAACTTATATTAAAGTTTTTCTTCATTACCCATTTAAGCCGTCTCCAGCCATTATTATATATCCATGTTGTTGTTTTTTTGGATTATTCTGACTTTACTATACCTCTTTTATTTTTAGTTTGTTATGTATTTTCATAGTTTTCTTCACTATATATCTATCTATCTATATATATATATATATCTTTCGCATTCGTAGTTCCTTTTCACTGGTGTTACTATTTACTCAATATTCGTGGCACAGTAAAAGATCCAAAGTATGTGGCCGCTCTAATATCGTACCATTTTCTCGTCTATAGTTTCTCTTTCTGCATTTTGGAAGATTTAACGCGCTATTTTAGTCTGTTGTAAGACGACTTTCTATCTGTTAGCACAGATATTCGTTAGGGGTTTTTGTTCATTTGTTTCGTGAAGTATTCGAGTACAATTCGTTTCAAGACTTCTGTTGTCATATACTACTTGAACTATTCAGAGATCAAAAAGTTCCCATTGTTTAGAACGGCTTCTTTCTGAGATCTAGAAATATTATTTGGTACATTTATTTGAGAATTCAGAGTCATTTCCAGCAAAACAAAATAATACACTGTAAATAATTCTTACTCAATATCACTACTCACTAATCTAACAAGTGGCTATAGTTCTAGACAAGTGAAAATGTTCATACATTTTCCATTATAATTTCATAGATAAACCATCACGTCATTCGTTTAAAGCTGGATTAAACAAATACGTTTCTCATTACATTTACTCAAGTTTGGTTTGTTTTGAATTTCGCGCAAAGCTGCACGAGGACTATCTGCGCTAGTCGTCCATAATTTAGCAGTATAAGACAAGAGGGAAGGTAGCTAGTCATCACCACCAACCGCCAACTCTTGGGCTACTCTTTTACCAACGAATAGTGGGATTGACCGTCACGGCTGAAAGGGCGAGCATGTTTGGTGTTACGGGGATTCGAACCAGCGACCCTCAGATTGCGAGTTAAGCGCCCTAACCATCTGGCCATGCCGGGCCTCATTTACTTAAGAAGGAGATGTGATCCCACACTTTTATGGATGTGAAACAAGAGCTACACCTAAAACAAAGTGTGAAATCACTCCCTTCATCAGAAAAAAGTGAATTCACACCCACAATAAAGCATGAACCAAGAAGCAGCAATATTTTTAAGAAACCATAAGTCTAATGGGTAAGCTTAGTTGCGAATGTTTGAATTTTAAAAATTTGTTCATTAGGATTTATAGAAATCATAAAATTAACTTAATGTAAATTATTCTGTTGCTGTAGATTTTTTCCTTTCACAAACCGTTTATATGCCTTTCCACCCTGTATATAAATTCACACTTTTAGATAAGTAGCAAAAATATAAACTTTTATTTATTCTAAATGTATACTTTTGAGGGTGTGTTTGTTTTAACGCAAAACCACATTTAGCTATCTGCTTTTTATACTGGTGAGAGTCGAACCCAGGATTTTTGCGTTATAGATCCGTACACTTACCGTTGACCCACCGGAAGACTATGAGAGGTGAATTCTTGGTTTTTCAACAACAAGGGTTTTTTTTTTTTGTGGAATCTCACCTTTTCTTTTCAGTGTTCGATAGTTTAAAAAAAATGTATTGGTAGGATTCTTACGTTCTATGGCCGTATTCAACAGAGCTTATTGTCAATCTTAAATTTGATTAAAAAGCAAACTATGACCAACAGAGATCGATGACTTTGATAGGGCGCTTAAAGCTTTAAATGTTATCCTGTTACGAACACCAAACATTTTACTCTTCTTTCAGACAGTATTTGAGCCTGTCAATTTTTCACTCTAGCTTCGCAATCATTTTCACCACCTCCCTCTTTTGTAGATGATAATTTGAAACAAAATTGTATACGTATACCCAACTATATGACATATTATGCAGAATGATATTACCAACTTAAACGTATATAAATCTTCAAGTTGTATTACCAACAGACCTGATAAGAACTGATATTGCTCGAGCATCTGATTCATCAGTGAATAAACAAAATACATCCTCTTGATTGCGAAACAGGCTATATGTTACTTTGAAAGAACCTTAATAGAAAAACGCAGTGCACTTTTTATCTATGTGATCTTTCCCTGAGCTTCTTTCAATGCCCTTTAGATAAAAAAAAAATGCTCTTGCAATGTGTTAGCTGTAAATACCTCCCTTTGTCAGTGATTGATCAATCAGTTCTTTCTCTCCTCGCACCATGCTTGAAAACATATCTTGTAACTTCTAAGTCAATTACTAGTTTCGAATAATCTCTGCTTTCGCTATTTGTGTGAAAGACTTCTACCCTATTAGCTTCCAGAGAAAGTATCATCAATTGTTTACGATATAGCAGAAAGAGTTGATGGAATAAATGATGTTTGACCACCTCTATTGATCGAAAGATTGGTCTACAGTTCATCTATTTAGGTAACTGATTTCTAACTCATTATTTCTAAAAAAAAACAAAAGGCACTGTAAAGGAAACAGGATCTCATTATTGATTTCTCTTCCACAGAATCATAACAACGTATTGAAACATTCGTCTTATAGAAATAGTAGGTTTCAACTGAAGGTAAAAGAAAAAGAACATGAATTTTATATATTTCTCATATTTAGTAAATGTAGGGTTTAAGGTTTATTTTCTATCCACCGACACATTCATGAAATAGAAATATTGCTCATAGCTTTGAAGACATCTACTTTCAAGTAGTTTATTGATTTTTAATTCCCACTAACAGATAAACTGTGTCTCTGGGATTAATCAAGAAGTTCGATTAAAGGAAAGAAATGAGGAGCCTTCCTTTCCATCACAATATTTTTTTACAGATTTTTAAAATAATTTAATTAAAGTTTAAAAAAGAAGAGATTTATTAAGACCTGAGAAAATCTCAGATAGGAGTTTATGAGTCTGTGAATAGTAAACATCTTATTAATGATTCATTATTTTGGATAAGTGAAACTTTGGTACATAATATTTCTATTAATCATACAACTTACCACACACCTGGACAACATAAGAGTGAGATAAGTATTCTATACGATGATGATATACCTTGTATACGAACGGTTTGTTTAGTCTTTATCAACAATTATTTCAACTATAATTTATATCCATGTGCTACTGGTTTGGTTTGTCGTGAATTTCGAGCAAAGCTACTACTCGGGGCTGCATGCGCTAGCCGTCCCTAATTTAGCATAGTGATAAAAATAGAGGAAATGCAGCTAATCAACACCACCCATCGACAACGCTTGGGCTACTGTTTTACCAACAAATAGTGAGATTGACCATCACATTATAACGCCCCCACCACTGAAAGAGCGAGCATGTTCGGTGATGGGCATTCGAACCACCCGCGACCCACAGATTGCGAGTCGAGAAATATAATACTGTTCTGACTCTATTAATATGAGATGCTTATATCAGTTTGTTTGTTAGTTTTGCTGTTAAGCGCAAAGCTACACAATGGGCTCTTTGTTCTGTGCCCATACGGGTGCCGAAACTGAATTTTTAGCATCATAAGTCTTCAGACTTATCGCTGAGCCACTGGAGGAATTTCTCATATGAAACTAAAAATGGATTAACAATATGCATTACCGGCACTTGTGTTTAAATAAAGTTTGTATTGTGTAAATGCAAAAACGTTGTTTTTAATTATTTATTAGAATTATAAAAAATGGATTAACATTTATTGAGCATTTTTATGTTTCGTTACATTGAGTAATACTGTATGCATAAAATAAAATATTTTTTGAGAAAGATCCCAGCAGACATATCCCACAATTTACTAACGAGCGTTACACAGGTTTGCCTCACTTTCTCTGGCACGATTTCGCAATTCCCTTGAAGGCCCTACTTTAACAGGAATCGTAGACAAAATATTTTGTTCCCTGAAATTACTCTTGAAAATCTGCTTTAAATTTACAAATACTTAAATGACTGTTTCTCTCACAAATTCCTTAGAACCTGTTAAGTTTTGTACATTTATATAACTTACCGTTTAATTTGTGATATTTGAATAAAATGATAAAACGAATATAATTTATTCTTGGACTTTGTCACGCAAAATGAATAGTAACCAGAAGTTTTAAAATTCATTGTTATACACTATCAAAATGTCTATTCATTGCCCCTTGTGGTTCATCGATAAGCTAGGAAACTAATAACGCTAAATTTCAGGGGCTCGATTCTCTTGGTGGGCACATCACAGATAGCCTAAGGTGTAAATCTGTGCTATACAACAAATAAAAAACAAACATGCTTACTCATGTCATACAGTCTGAACAAAAAAAAAAAAACACTAGATACAATAGTAATAAAATGTAGGAAAAGTTTAATTTGACACAACGTTTCGGGCTTAAACCTTTCTTCAGGTGATGTTTATTAAATTCATATGAACGACTTTATATCTTAGATCTTAGATCTTCTGTGAGGTCTTTATATATTTTTTCTTATGTCTGTATACATATTAATTTCATACAGTAGAATAAATGAGAAGCACGAAGAAGAACATTTAATTAAAAAGTTAATACGTAGGGTTTATGAAGTATTATTTTTTATAGAATTTGAAACGTTCGTGATATCTAACATTAGGTTTCATTTCAAACCTTAAGTCCTACCGTCAATCCGGTGCAACCAATTAGTTACGTTGCTTAAAGTATCACTTTAAATAAATCATGATATAAGGAAAATGTAATAATAAAATGTCCCAAACAATAACTTCCAGAGCTTTCTAAATATGTTGAATTTCAGCTCCAGCGTAACATGATAAATAAAGATAAAACTTCAAGTTAAATGTATCAAACACTCAATTAACAGTCGAGAGCGTACGCTCTTAACCGATTCACTAATTACTACAGGAACGAAATTTGTCAAACCGAGTTAGGTTTTGTACAAATGAGGCATTGTTAGTATTCTTGGACTCCCTGCCTGTTACTCTAAAATGAACGATATATTCTATACTCAAAAATCTAATAGAACTGTTACCTTACAAAGTTCTCTGTCTTTTTATCTATTGAATTTATTATGGTCATTAAAAATTTAAGGATTTACGACGCACACTTTGCCTATCCACTAGTGCTTGTAATAATGCAGTGAAACTAAAAATAAAAAATTATGAAAAAATCCATTAAAAAGTTAACTTTTGACTGAAACCTGCATCTTATTATATAACATCTCGTACTTGCTTACCAGATTAGAGGTTAGTTTATGATAACAACTTGCACACTGTGTTTGGTGACACCTAGTGACAGCGTTTTTGCTAAAACAGAACGAGTCTTAGTTCTTCCGATTTCCATTTTTGCAAGTTAAGGAGTTAGAAAAGTCTTAATTTAGTTATTAATAAATCAATGAGAGTCAAGTTAAGCAGTTAAAAAATGAAGCATGAACCTAATTTAATAAATATCATTGTTTATAGAATAAAGACTTTAAAATGCGAGCATTTTAATCAAACTTTTTCTCTGTTAGATCTAGTTATCTATCTAGAATTCTCCAGACTTTGTCTCTATTAAGTCTCGTTCTCTATATAGAATTCTCCAGACTTTGTCTCTATTAAGTCTAGTTCTCTATCTAGAATTCTCCAGACTTTGTCTCTATTAAGTTTAGTTCTCTATATAGAATTCTCCAGACTTTGTCTCTATTAAGTTTAGTTCTCTATATAGAATTCTCCAGACTTTGTCTCTATTAAGTTTAGTTCTCTATATAGAATTCTCCAGACTTTGTCTCTATTAAGTTTAGTTCTCTATATAGAATTCTCCAGACTTTGTCTCTATTAATTTAGTTCTCTATATAGAATTCTCCAGACTCTGTCTCTATTAAGTTTAGTTCTCTATATAGAATTCTCCAGACTTTGTCTCTATTAAGTCTAGTTCTCTATATATAATTCTCCAAACTTTGTCTCTATTAAGTTTAGTTCTCTATATAGAATTCTCCAGACTTTGTCTCTATTAAGTCTAGTTCTCTATATAGAATTCTCCAGACTTTGTCTCTATTAAGTCTAGTTCTCTATATAGAATTCTCCAGACTTTGTCTCTATTAAGTCTAGTTCTCTATATATAATTCTCCAAACTTTGTCTCTATTAAGTCTAGTTCTCTATATAGAATTCTCCAGACTTTGTCTCTATTAAGTCTAGTTCTCTATATATAATTCTCCAGACTTTATTTCTATTAACTCTAGGTCTCTACACAGAATTTGCCAGACTTTGTCTCTATTAAGTCTAGTTCTCTACACAGAATTATCCAGACTTGTCCCTGTTAAGTTCAGTTATTTATACAGAATTCTCCATATCAGCTAAGTTATAACACCCAAAGTGTCACATTTAAACATTTTGGCCTCATTAAGTGAAGTGAAATTCACTGCACTAAAAATATATTTTTTAACGAAGAATTAATTTCTTCTTTTAACTTTTTCGCTTTTAGATGGATCTCCGAAGTTGGCAAATATGCTTCCAGATTTAGGCTGTTTTCACAGTTTCGTGCAAAAATGAAGCAACAGCTATAAGCACACAGCCATCTCAAATTTTAACCTCATAGACTAGAAAGTAGCTACTTAACAGTACTCGCTGCTAACTATTGTTTCATCGAATAGTGGAATTAGAACGTCACTATTACTGCGTAACAACGGCCCCAAAGTGCTAGGCATACGTCCGTCTCAGCAGCCCCCCAAAAAGCATAATTAAGATATAAAGTCCATAATTTCCCGTTAGATGGCGATAGCACTGCTTTTTATTTTACTACAAAACTCTTCTATCGCATGTTTTTACTCTTACATAACAACTAATTTATTCAAAATAACAAAATTGGACAATCTCACTGTTATCAATATTTTATATCCTTAAATTAGGAACTTAATTTATGATCGTAGACGGTTAAAATATCTGTAACAATTATATATAATTAAAACCTAGCGGAATATCCATTAGTTGAACCACTTAGAAATGGAATTGTATGACATTAACTTTAATAAATAAAATATTTGGCCCGGCATGGCCAGGTGGTTAGGACACTCGACTCGCAATCTGAGGGACGTAGGTTAGAATCCCCGTCACACCAAACATGCTCGCCCTTTCAGCCGTGGGGGCGTTATAATGTGTGGTCAATCCCACTATTCGGTGGTAAAAGAGTAGCCCAAGAGTTGGCGGTGGGTGGTGATGGCTAGCTGCCTTCCCTCTAGTCTTATACTGCTAAATTAGGGACGGCTAGCGCAGATAGCCCTCCTGTAGTTTTGCGCGAAACTAAAAAATAAATAAATAAAATATCAAATAAAAATAAATATTTAATGAATTATGCTGTTTCATTCAAACTGTTTTAAACATTTTTAAACGGTAATCATACATTTGAAGGAAAATTCTTTTGAAAGAAAAATAGAGTAACTAAACAATTTATTTTGAAATTATAACAGCGTTTCAGGCCAAGGCACTTAATCAAATAATACTAAAAATCTTTATAAAACTAAACGATAAAAGAGATTAAAATTGTTAGCTTATGTTTGATACATACACCTTTTTTGCTGATAAAAAGAGCTGAATAAAGTTTAAATTTAAATTAAAAGCTTCTTATAAAACACAAGAATTTCTCTACGTTTTATAAAGATTATTGAAATATTGCACGTACAGCCTACATTTTGATGTACAATAGCTCTAGTAATAACCAACTATAAATTGACCATGCCCAAGTCTCATACAGCCAGCCCGCAGTGACTCAACGGTATGTCTGCGGAATTATAACGTTAAAAACCGATACTCGTCGCGGGCACAGCACAGATAGCCCATTGTGTAGCCTCATAGAAGAAACATAAATGAAATATTTATGTGTAATTCGAAGGAAACTAAGAAATAAAAGAGCTACTAATTGCTTCATTGTTTGCAGCAACAAACTTGGGCAATGATGTAGTTTTTCTCACGTTGTCCCAAAAATTATCCCTCAGTCATAACCAAATCACTTAGCACGGTGACAAAGCTAGTTTACAATATTTTGAATATCATTATATTATATTTGCTATTATTCCTAAGGTCCTGTTAAGCCTCATTCGCTGCGAAAGTGTGTTTGACACTATATACCTTTTCAGCTGGTTTAAGTACTGGTTGTCCAAAGTGGTTAGTTTTGTTCATTTTTTATGATTATGATACATCTAATAAGGATAATTAAAATATCTAAAATACCCCCGTAACAGATGGTTTCAGTAAGGAATAGGAAAATAGTAGGGTACTTTAAATTTTATGTTCGATCTATATTTGTACAGAAACTTTTATGAAACAATTTATAACTTCAGTGTTGCTTTATGTGTCATATTTAATAAGTATTGCACCTGATAAAATAGTATCACACTGTAGTGTCACTTTGATTTAAAGAAATTATAACATGTACAAAAGTTATTCGACGTACAAAATATTGATATATATTATACATTTCGAATTGTTCTAAGAACAATTAGTTGAAACTTCGTGAATGTTTCTTATTGATTTAGTGTTATATATTATATCGAAAAACGCGGATATGAATATTGTATGCATACATATTAAATATGAATCTATTCATAGGATATATTAGAAAACAAGGGTCAGTTATTAAGAAAGCCCTCAAAATTCAGTCAGTGTTAGTACCGGCTACAGTGAGACTGTTAGTAAGATTGTTATATCAGAAACATTTGTCTAAATTCCTCTTTAAAAAACGTATTGTCCTTTATGTGGCAAATACGTTTTGTTATTTGATTATATTTGGTTTAGTATTTAATCAACTCAGGAAAATACAGCCTTTAGCGCATATTTTTGTATTATTTCTCCGAATTCCAAGTATGTTTGTGTTTCAGGAAAAACAACTTGAAATAATATATGAGTTATTTAATCTAAAGCAGGTATTTTATATGAGGTAAAACTTAGTTATGTCGTAGCCTAAAATTTGGAAAAGAAGTTCAAATTTCAGATGTTTTGTTAGCCAGTTCAGTATTCCAGACATTTGTCTTCAAATAATGATGCCAGACTGAAAGTCTAATATGCTGTACCTTTTTTTTTGTTGTTGTTAGCTCTTCCAAAATAACTGCAGTGTTATTGAAGTTTCTTTGATTTTTTCTCAAAGCAAAATATTTAGATCGTACTTTACTTTCCTACATTAAACAAACTTCTCTTCTCTGTTTGAATCAGCACAGTTCCGTCAGATCTAGGTCGTAATTTGGATTGACTATGACAGGTGAGGGATTCTTTACGTCATACTTTAACATTAAAAAATCGTCGCATGGTATTTAACATGTTGCTTTTAGCTTCTTTATCATCCTCACGTGTTTTTTAAGATGAAAAACGAAAATGATGTTTAGAGGAATTTGAAGCTTTCTGCCAAAATCTACTACTTAGCTGATACCAAAAGGGTAAACAATTAAGTAACCGCATTGTTTTGTTCGTTCAGTCTCGTTTTAAGAATATTGATCAATAGAAGGTCCCAATTAGGAGTGTATGCCAGTTCAGGTTGACGGTATTTAATAACTACTTAAATGAAACTTGTTTAAATTTACAATTGTTTAAATTTCCACACACAAAAGCAGTGTCTAAGATTGGAGTTGGCAAGAGAGTTTTATAGCCAGATTCATAATAAAACTTTACTGGATTCATTGTTGATCTTTATCGCATTTATGTTAATTCAAAATCAATTTTATCACAATAAGCCGTTTCTCTTTCTTTGTTACTTCACTACTAGGGAACTGTCAAACATTATTATTATTAGTTTATATGTGCTTAATTAATTTTATCACAATAAGCCGTTTCTCTTTCTTTGTTACTTCACTACTAGGGAACTGTCAAACATTATTATTATTAGTTTATATGTGCTTAATTAATTTATCACAATAAGCCGTTTCTCTTTCTTTGTTACTTCACTACTAGGGAACTGTCAAACATTATTATTATTAGTTTATAAATGCTTAAACAATTTTATCACAATAAGCCGTTTCTCTTTCTTTGTTACTTCACTACTAGGGAACTGTCAAACATTATTATTATTAGTTTATAAGTGCTTAATTAATTTTTATCACAGGTACATTTTCATACATTATTACAGATCATTGCATTTATTATAATATAAGGAATGTTCATAGAATTTTTGAGCATAATTTCTGAGCAAACAAGGAAAAAGCCACGCTTCAAAGCAGTATTCTAATATTCAGCACGATTGGGAAATGGCGTTACTTACGAATACTTTAGAATTGATTACATTAGTTCGGAGAGAATACCGGTATGTTCAGAAGAAACAAGCAGCTTTACAGAATGGTACCGAGAGATTATAACCACTATTTCTATAAATGGAGTCTGTTTTACAAGTTAAATCAACAGTTTCTATGAGGAGAAGCAAGGAATCAGTTGAAAGTGTATGTGTAACGTTTTTTATGCTAAGTAAGACTAATTGATTGTATCACAACTGGAATGTGTGCACATTATGCGATTTGATTGTATAACTCCATCGCTGTTCATTCACAAGTCATAAATGTTCAAAATTGATTAAATATTTTATGAATATCCTGTCATGCATATATTTCTGTCGGTGCGTTATATATTAAATATTTGATAGATATCCTGTCATGTGCAAATGTATGTCGGTACGTTGTATATCGAGATGATTTATTTGTTCTGATTCATTTTGTTGTTTTAAACTTTTTTTTCTTTTCGTATGGTATGTGGACATAGAAGATTGAAAGGTGTTTTGCTGCTACAAATGGGTTACAACTCTTATTAATGTTGTTAGCGTGTGTGTGGCGGTCAAGAGCTCTACCTGGGAGAAGATGAGCAATTAGACATCAGACTGAACAACGAATAGATTGTTCGTACCAAAAGACAAACAATCATATAAAGGAAGTATAGGTGAGAGGAAATTTAGTTACTGCCTTAAACCACGGATCCTTAAAAAACGTCATCTTATTTTCTATTTTGTCTTTTTTCTTCATTTAGCCCCGCCTACGTTATCCAATTAATAATTATTATAATTTTTCCTTTCTAATCTCTATTAACAAATAGCTTTATAACAGCACGTGTTTCCTTTGGATTTGCCAAGAATACAATCCTTTGATCCCCTGAAGGATTGACTGTGTTTCACATCACATAGAACAACACATTGTGACATCTTTTCATTCCCTTAGAAAGAGATGAACTTAGCATGTTTACCTATTACACTCCTTACATCCTTCTATATATATATTAAACACACAATTTTTCAAAATTAACAACACAAATTAGTGTTCTCGGATACAAAATAATATGATGTATTATGTACAGCCAATATCCATCACATAGACATAGATATCAAACACTTCTTATGTTTCATAAATATGCTTCATCATAAACCATATATTTTCTTTAACCCTCGTCCTCTGCACTGATTGAAATGGGGGCTTGAACCCTCAGTGAATAATTATTTTTGATCAAAGTTGTTGTTTTTTTTAAATTATAGAGCCAGTTTAAATAATTCCTAATAGTTTCTTTTAGCTGCTTAAAAAACATTTACTATTTGTTTGCCAAAATAAAGTATGACAAAATCTGCTTTTCATGCCTTCAAGTTTAAACTATTTGTATATTTTCTCTAGGAATTATTTATGATTTACCTGGAGAGGAGACAGGCGCCACCAGGTAAATTTGCCCGAGAATCACCGATGACGCATCAGCACTTAAGTTACCCCAAAGGTCGTAATTGGTCTCTGGACTAAAAACCAAATGTATATGATACGTTGATGAATCGCTTGCTTCAAAACTTTTTAACAATAGATGTAATGGCTGAAATAACATCATTGTTAACGAACACTATCGTGCATGTCATTACAGAACTTATATCTAGACGACACGCGCACACACACACATTCACATAAATAATAATACAAGCTTATTACTTTATTCTTACATGTGCAAGAAGGTTGGGGGTATTAATACTTGTGAACAATAAAACGATATTAATTTCTTTTGACTATTACTGTTTGTTTATCAGCGTTGTAAACCTAATATATTAAACAATTTGATTGTCATCAGTCATTTTCTCTTTTACTCTAATATCTGATATAAACTTCTTAAACCTTTTACAAACTATATATATATACCGTTATCGGTCCAGGTTATCAACTTATTGTCATGGCCGATAATGATATACACATTCAAATCGGCCTGGCATGGCCAGGTGGTTAGGGCGCTCGACTCGCAATCTGCAGGTCACGGCCTCGAATTTCTGTCCCACCAAATATGCTCACCCTTTCAGGCGTGGGGGCGTTATAATGTGACGATTCGTTGGTAAAAGAGTAGCCCAAGAGTTGGCGGTGGGTGGTGATGACTAGCTGCCTTCCCTCTCGTCTTTTACAGCTAAATTAGCGACGGCTAGCGCAGAAAGCCCTCGTGCAGCTTTACGCGAAATTCAAAACTATTTAAAATTATAAAATTCTAATTTATTATATAAATACACCATCCTTTCGCGTTATAAGTATTTTGTTTTCAATAAACTGATATATATATACCTTATTAGTATATTTATATGCAATAGAGTTTTAATATAAATTTCTAGTTAACAATTTTTCTATCGAGAAGTGCGGTATGTCACATTCCTCTCGGTTAACTAGTCACGTAAAACCAAGTCCTAACTTTAACCAGAACTGGTTAACTTACTTAAGAAATAAAATCAGCACAATACAAAAAATAGAGCGCATAAAGTACTTAAAATATACATGAAGAATATAATATAAACAGCAACATGAGATTGACAGTTGGTGAATTTAATCAAACGAGGTATTAACCCTAATGTTTTTGACTTGGTATGTGGCAGTCACAGATGTTTATGTTTGATTTTAAACAAGATAATTGATTTAATGAAGACATCACCTACATAGTTACTGATCAATAATTTGTGTTCATGCATCTTTCTGGTTAATTAAGCTGATTAAAAATCGTCAATGCTATGATGAGAAGGCCCAGCATCACCTGGTGGTTAAGGCGTTCGACTCGTAATCTGAAGGTCGCAGGTTCGAATACCCGTCACCGAACATGCTTGCTTTTTCAGCCGTGAGGACGTTATAAGGTGATGTTCAATTCCACTATTCGTTAGTAAATGTTAGTAGTGGGTTCTATTGACTAGCTGCCTTTCCTCTAATCTATCAGTGCTAAATTATTTTGCGCGAAATTGAAACCAAATTATGATGAGGGTTGCTACATTAACTATAATAAATAAGTCACCTACAGCTAGAATTTATAATATATCAGTACAATAAAATAGTATGAGTGTATTAATGGATATTTATGTAAATACACTCCTAGTAGGCAAATCTAGTGAAAAGTGCGCGATTAACTGTTAGCGAGTGTGCAGGACTTTTGCACGGACCTAGTGTTCAGTGAAGTGTTAATAACGTACAAATGTTAACAGTGTATTATACATGAACATGGCCTTATGAAAGGGGTTGGATGAAGTATTAGAAAGAATGCAAACTCCGGCCCTCGCGTAAATACAATATTAAACACTTACAAGAGGGGAGGGGGGAGATGTGTCAAAGCTGCACCTACCCCCCCTAAAAACAAAAGAGGTCGAGACCTAAAACCGATGATGAACTAAACGAACGAACTTTCGAGCCAGGCAGAGAATAAAAGGGGAGAAACGAATAAACTAATAAACTAAAGAGTTTCATAATCCTTCTGGGATATGCCCAAAATCCCCTGAAAATTGTATGGTAATCGGAGGCAAGAAATTATAAAAGTTTCCTCATGAACAGACATACAAGAACAAGATACTTTATGGTATAAATCTAATTTTCTGAAGTAGTTTTTATTCACAAAGTATGCATCTACCTACAAAATATAAAATTAATATGACGTGGCAGCCAGCTTGTTATTGTGATAAACAACTAGAAAATATGGTTGTTTGTATAGTTAAGCACAAAGATACACATTGGGCTATCAATGCTCTGCCCACCACGGGTATCGAAACCCGGATTCCAGCGTTGTAAGTCTGCAGACATACCGCTGTGCCACTGAAGGGGCCACCTAGAAAAAGAAAGAAAGAAAAAAATCGAATGCAAATAATACTTTTAAAATTTATAAAACATATGCAGCCTTTTGATAAACACTTATATATATTTGTTAAGGGTTGTAATTTTGCTGGAATTAGGTAAGCAAAGGCATTAAAAATACCCAATCAACACTTTACAGATCATTTTTGGTTGCAACTAATCTCGGTGTATAAACACAACCTAACTTCCACAATAAATTAAAATTTTTACTAGTTTCTGTCATATATAAGATGAATAAAATGCAGTTAATCGTTTTCAAAATTAGAAACAATACGAATGACTTATCATTAAATTCAACTCAGAAATAAATTCAAACGAAAAAAAAGTAAATTTGATTACAGTTATTATTTTGAAAAGATACTGCTATAAACTAGACAGTTTAACCAGTTTGGGCATATATACTAATGACGCTTTTTGAAATAATACCTTAAAATAAATAATCAACTTCATAACTCATAATCTTTCGAAAACGATAGTTTCAGCCTAACGAGCTGAGAAAGATTTCATGGAAACAAATGGTACTAGATACGAGAGTGGGAAATTAGCGAAATAATGATGTTAAGCTCTCCAAATTACGTCATAAATTTTGGCCAATTTATAATTCTGAATAAAGTAAGAAAATAGTGTGTATTATGCATAAAAATATTTTTTTGCAACCGATAGAGGACTGGTGCTTTAGTCATTACTATACCTCTGTTTAACTACCCAGCTTGGTATCATAGCGTGTCACAAAATTGAGTAATTGGTAAATAATTTGGCAGATATAGTACTCTGGTATATTTTTCTCAGACATGCCAACTTTAATCTTGAGAATATGTTTTCGTTACTCTAATTTTTCAGCGATAAAATCTGCAGCCAATAACTTCTGCTACTTAGAGGAATGCTCAAATTACTGGAAAACACCAAACTATATCGACCTAGATGAGCTGATGAAACACTCGCGGAGCTCAAAATTGTATTCCTAAATTAGTTAACTTTGCGAGCAGGGAATACGTTCGAAAATCCTGTTTTTTCAACTGCCTTTAACTTTTTTCATATAAACATGTCATCTACATCTAATTAACTGGCAAATAAACTAGTGAAATGATAGTGCCAGATATGAAACACTTATTCACATAAGTTTCAATAACATCATAAATATATGAATCAAGGGAGTAACAATATGTAAAAGTTTTAAGACACTTAAATATATATATATCTCATTTTATGAAGCAGCTAGAAATAAAGAAACAAATTAAGCTTTGGATATATAAATATAAGAACACTTCAGATGTAGTTCATGCTTATATTTTATTAGCTCTGTTAATTAATTTAATGTTCAAAGTATTTCAAATTACCACACTCACGTGGTCTTAATAATGTCAAAGTTGTTGGCTTTAAGTATGAAAACAGTTTTGATAGTATTGAAACTAAATTACACAGGTTATGAATAAGAGAAATACTATTCGTATAATTTAATGAACTAAATGATTTATTTTAACTCTTAAAAAAATGAAGGCTAGATTGCTGGATTGCACTACAAGATTACATAATTTCACACTCAAGGAAATTAAGTCTAACATAATTAGACCTTTGTGTTCTGTAATACATTCTAGATTTTTTGTGGTTTGTTCATATGGAATTATTTCCAATATTCTTTAACCTCAGGAAGGCTGGATTGAAGATTTTGAAATTGTTCTTATATTATTTCTTATATCTTTTTTTTTTTCTATCCGTGTGTACCAACATTTGAGAAAGTGCATTGTTCAAGAAAATGGTCAGAAATGAAACTGATTTAATTAACTTCAAAGTTTATCTGAACTGAGATCCTTATTATCCTTAGAAGTTTCCACGTTTGAAACATAAACTTAAGTCTCGCAATTATACGTTTATTCTGTCAAATCTTCTTACACATTACATATATATATATATATATATGCTATATGTATATATTTATCTAATGCTGACATGATTTTTCATTTCCCAAAGAAAAAGTCATCACCACCCACCGCCAACTCTTGGGCTACTCCTTTACCACCGAATAGTGGGATTGCGCGAAACATTATAACACCCCCACGGCTGAAAGGGCGAGCATGTTTGGTGGGATGGGGATTCGAACCCGCGACCCGCAGATTGCGAGTCGAGCTCCCTAACCACCTGGCCATGCCGGGCCGGTTTGTGTATAAATAGCTGTTTTTGATTGTATTTCTATGATAGTTCAGCATGTGAATACACACAGATTATTTTATTCAAAATACACGAATTAAAGAGTACCCTTATCATGAACAAATTCCAATATATACATAGCACCAAACGATTCCGAGAGCTTATGTCATCAGAAAACTCTGAATAAGAGGAATAAAGTTTAGAAATCATTTACATACAAGACCAGTATTAAGAAGTTAATTTCTATATCTTTTAATACCAAGTATCTTGAATCCTCTAAATGCTAAAGTTTACACTTGGTTAGACTACTATTATAACTGTCAAGAAAATAAACACTATTTTCACGTGAGCTAAATTAGGAAACGAACGCAACTAACAACTGTTTTGACTAAACGCTTAACTTTAATTATAGCTGAATTGTTGGTACCTCGCAAAATAAACAACAAAACTTCCTATACTCTTATTTCTATCTCTCTATTTCAGATTGTTGAAAAAACTGTTCCATGATATTCGTTCTGGGTACGGAATGACTAAACCTTTAATTTTAATTATAGCTGGATTATTAGCACCTCACAAAATAATAAGAACATTTTCTATACTTTTCTCTCTCTATCTCAGATTATCGAAAATACTATTCCATGATATTCGTTCTGGGTACGGAATGACTAAACCTTTAATTTTAATTATAGCTGGATTATTAGCACCTCACAAAATAACAAGAACATTTTATATACTTTTCTCTCTCTATCTCAGATTATCGAAAATACTATTCCATGATATTCGTTCTGGGTACGGAATGACTAAACCTTTAATTTTAATTATAGCTGGATTATTAGCACCTCACAAAATAACAAGAACATTTTATATACTTTTCTCTCTCTATCTCAGATTATCGAAAATACTATTCCATGATATTCGTTCT
>NW_013665647.1:1014193-1024092 GCF_000517525.1 Limulus polyphemus | reverse complement strand
TATCGTGAAAATTTGTTATCTGCACATTTACTGCTATGATCTAAAGTAGAAATGTTCTTTATCCATATACATCCTATTATATATATATAAACAGTTTAATTCAGTTTTAATGTATTTGGTTATGTTTTATTACACTTCTATTTAAGTAGGTTGTTGTTTCTTAATTTTTGTTCTGAATTAATGTAAGAGGAGCATAAACTAGCATAAGATTTTCTGTCTATTAAATTAGTAATTTATTATTTTACGTACATAGTTATGTCAATTATTATGTCTGTTTTGTTTTTGCTTTTCTTTTTATCTATCATTTTGGTTTTCTGTCCATCGACAAATTATTATTTGTATATACGTAAAAAAGGGGATCATTTGTATCATTTACAGCTTTAGCAATGAAAATAACATCTCTTCGTATCAATATACCTCAAATGGCAACACGCTATACTTCTTCATGACGTCACCATGTGACTGAAGCCTAAAGTAGAGCACGGTACAGTGGGAATATCGACTACGCCGAGGTGCTTAGCGTAGTCACAGTTTTCTCGACAGAACTCCCTGAGCCAGCAAAGTGGAACCACACCAGTTCAACAGTCCAGAAAGTCACAAAAATCATCTTGGCTTGCATCTGGTTGAAGCTATTTACAGAAAACTTTGCATTAATTTTGTAATATTAGTTAATGTTATTATTCATAAATATTGTCTCGAACACAATTAGTAGAATCGATTGAAATCAAAACCGACTTATTGAAGCTTCCAAACAATTAAGAATATCTTTCATGATAAAGCTAATATTTACGCATCTGGTATAGATAAATCTAAAATTTCTGAAATTCTGAGCTAGCCTAAAGTCCTACAACCGACCATGGAATGTGACATGCCCGATTGTTTGCCGGTTTCAGCAGCTTCTGTATATGAAGATCTAAGTTACAATGAAACACAGAACCTAACCAAGAACGTATCCCAAAACGATGAACTTAAGATCTACCATTTTTATCAAGTGAGTAAATTTCTCTTAAGCATTTTAATTTTATTTTAGAGAAAAAATAATCATAAAATTTAATATAGTTGTAATAAATATAATATAATTGTATTGTAATAAAAACGAAATACAGAACACATTTTGAAAGCAAACGATAAAGTCAATCTTGTATCTATTTCGCATGAAACAACCTTCAAAATTGAAAAAAAAAGGAGTAAATGTAAGATGAAAAACTTACATAAAATGTTTTAGATCTCTTTAACTACACTTATTCTTTTTTTTTATCGGTTTTCTGTTCTTTATATGCTATTAACTTTGGATTCCCAGTAACTTACTATGGCAGAGAGTAGAGCAATAATACAAATTAAAGTTTTACGAAATCTATAAAACCTTTTTGTTCTCGTATCCATTTCACGCTAACAAAGTAACACGAAAATGGAAGTTTAACACGAATATATTTGGCACGAAAATCTTTAAGAACTTTAAACAAATGAAGCTAATAATAACGTTGAAATGAGGTTTCGAAATAGAACAAAGTGTATCTATTAAGCTATCTTGTATATTTCTATATTAAAAGGCTATAAATCCAGTACCCAATTATTGTCTCGTGTATATGTACGTACATTGTGTTTTTACCACATTTAATTTAGTATACAGATAAAAATTCTGTACAACTATTTACTAGTATGAAATCATTTATAAATTATGTTATAACTATACATAGTTTCTATATAATATCTCTACTAATTTTTATGTATGATAAAACTCAGTCTTAAAATCCGTTTTTATCTTGTATGAAAGTATTATTATACACGAAAAACGACTTCTAAGCTTGTTTATTGTTTATTTGTAATCAAGCACAAAGCTATACAATGGGCTGTCTGTGCTCTGCCCACCAAGGGTATCGAAACCCGGATCCTAGCGTTGTAAACCCGCAGACATACCGCTGTGCTACTGGGGGTGGGGGGGGGCTCTAAGTTTGAGTCATGTTGAACATTCGTTTTTCATTTGTTTGATTGTTGTTAAATACCCTGCTGTGATCACCATTGGTATCGAAACTGATTTTTAGCGTTTATAAGCCCTAAGAAGTTAACCAACTGAAAAACAACAACTTTAACTACGAGTGCATCATTTTATGATTGTAATATTAAACTATTAAATATCTCAAACATAATTATCTGAAATATTTTAACAAAGTAGAATTGTTACAAAATGATTATGTTAACGATCATGGAATAGTAATAAATATATTTGAAATGTAATTAATATTCCCAAAGACAAATTATGTGGCGGAATTAACTATAGTTTGAGTTGTTTTTTGTTGTTTTTTTCCTTGAGTAACTTCTTAATTAAAATTATGGTATCAGTTGAATTATACATATACATATATATATATATATATACCATCATAAAGTAGATGCCCTGTGAAAAGCTTCTTACATCAATATATTTCAATGTAAAAACGAAAATTATTAATTACAAATAATAATAGTAATATTAAATTCAACTTGCCTCTAAGTAAAACAGAAACCATCAAGATACGTTGAATAATAGGTAGAGTCTGGCTTGTAGTCAGTATGGTAAAATCAAATCACTACGTACGTTGACTAAGTCAAACGTTTGACCTAACAATAATTATATTAGAATGTAAAGATATTAAAATTAACAACCTATTCGGACAAAAGGACCAAGGCTGTGAAGAAAAAGGAAAGAAACGAGTAAAATGTAAGGCAATTACCTTATTAATTAGCAGCAATGAATGAACAATTTGCTATTTCGCTGGACTAACAGTATTGGAGTGAGGACCCATTTTTTTAACATATTGATTACAGTGCGCATCATATTATCAGGATTTCTCTCTTGGTTTGTGAATTTTTTTCCCTTTTAGTTTTCTTCACAGCATTACTGTGCATTTTGTTCATTAGTGTTAGGCAAAAGCCATATTCAACTAGTTTTTTCATCTAGCGATATAATTCGGCAGATGGCGCTACAGTCATCTCAGAACTTGAAAATGTATAACAAAACTCGATATAACATTTTATCATGTTATATTTAATGCTAATTTAATTTTTATTTATTTATATCTATAATTTATCTTACACTTTGAATACATTTACTTTATTAATAAGCTATAGTTTTAATCTTATTTATTATCTACATTATATTGTCGCTAACCAGCAGTAATAGGAAACAAATCTATAACTGTAATTTTAGGGAATTTGCTAAGTAATATTTTACACAACACGAAGAGGGAAGTGTTTATTTTACCTATAGATAGGCCTTTTATTTTAGACATTTATAATTTTAAAAGTTTGAAGCAGTTTTTTTTAAATTTATCTCTATTCTACTCCTGTGAAATATGTCATCTACCGAAGTTATATTATCCTGTATCTATTCTATAACGTTTGGTTTGAGCAGTTGTAGGATCAAACTGCATGCAATGTTTTCTCTAGATTCACTTTTGATATTTGTGTTTATATTTAACTATTCAGGATGACAAGATAATTTTCTATTCATTTTTCGTCAGATCTAGAAACTAATATATAAAGTAGTTTGACTAACTTTTTTCATGTACAATGTGAATTTGTTGTTTGTATTTTCATGAATGGTGAGTACGTGTCGATATGATCTGTTTATCTGTCTTATTATAGAAAACGGGGTTATTAACGAGTAATAATTCTATACAATTACACTAAGTAGGCATTTTTTGCATGTTAATAACATTTGTTTATACGATATTATTATCTCTGTCACTTTTAAATAGACTTCATACATGGGAGGCAAACATTCGAGTGAAATTAACTTATAAGCGGTACAACTTATTTTGATGTATAATGTGAATAAAAAGGAACTAGTCGCCTGACCATCTTCGATTTTGGTATTTAAAAAACATATGATGAACACTTGTGATTAAAGTTCATTTAATTTAAAAATCATATGATGAACACTTGTGAATATTGTTCATTTAATTTAAAAACCATATGATGAACACTTGTGAATATGGTTCATTTAATTTAAAACCATATGATGAACACTTGTGAATATGGTTCATTTAATTTAAAAACATATGATGAACACTTGTGAACATGGTTCATTTAACTATGTCTTATTATAGTCAACGCTGTTAGCTAGAAATTGTGGCAGTTTTAACTAAGTGGAATAGCAATATTTCGAATTCAATTAATCAAATTTTTCGTGTGTTTTTTTATTTAAAGTCAAAGTTGAGTAATCATACAAACATTATAAGTCTTGTGCACACAGCAACTTTAAAAACGAAATCATCTAAAAGAACGCACCTGGACTATTGTATCAATTTTGTACTGTAGATATCCGGACTTTTCTTAAGAGTCTTGAATAAATCAGTCACGCTTCACTACTGAAGTATGAGAATACAGACCTGAAAGCGACTTTGGTGCAACTGTTGAGACGGTTTACACTGACATATATTCAACTGTATGAAACCAATACGATAGTTTATAATAATCTACGTTGAATATACGTGATACAAGCAGAAGTTTTCATGTCAAATGTTGTCAAACACATCCATCATTCCAGGACAATGTCAAAGTGCGTGTTTAATGTTAATTTTTTTTAATTGAAAACACGTCACACTTACGTGACCAGTCACTTCTAAAGGACAACTGATTTTTTGGTATTGATATGTTTGACCTCATTGGGCTGAAGGTGCCTTTGAACACGTTGTTTATTAAACATGTGCGATCTAATGTGGCAATACAACCAATAGCTAGCACGTGACCTCTAAAGTTATTTTATTGACAGATCTAGGAAACTAGACAAGTCTTTCATGCTACATTCCATTTTCGGTCAAAACGAAAGAAAAAATAAATAACTTCTAGCATTTTGCTGTTTATTATCATACATAAAATGAATAGTCCTTATATTTTTACTGACAAGATCCAAAAGTCAGTAAACAATCCCACCTTTAGTCAGCATAGTGAAACAAAAATAATAAAGAAATTGGTTGTTTTTTAACGAGTCTAAACATTAAAGAACACCTTTCGAACCATATTGAGAATAACGTCCAAAAAAGGACATAGGTGATATGATCAACATGGTCTAATTTCAACAAGAAAGAGAAATCTTCAATTTACATTCAATACACAAAGTATAAGATAGAACGTTAACTGGTTTTGCATGTCAAGAATATCTTGATCAGCTATTGATGAAATCAGCAGATCAGAAAGCTGATTGCATTACATTAATTTACTGAGCTGATCAGATATGGCCTGAGGTTCATTCAAACTGACCTATTTTAGATATTGTTTTAATAACCGTTTACCCCAAACATAAAAAAATACATATTTTTAACATGTTAGCATTTCATTTTATCATTAACTAAATAAACATTAATTTTACATAAATCATTGAACTCTTCTCTTAAATGTTCCTCACGAATTAAAACCTTATTTCACATTTACACATTGATCATGCGTTATCATTTATTTTATCAAACAACGTTGTAAAAGCGTTCATAATGTGTTTAAAAGACATAATATTAAAGATAGAATAATATTTGTTTTGTGTTTTTTCTTATAACAAAACCACATCTGGCTATCTGCTGTGTCCATCGAGGGGAATCAAACCCCTGATATTAGCGTTGTAAATCCGTAGACTTACCGCTGTCCCATCAGGGGGACGACAGAAAAATAGAAGTGGTGTTTAAAATGTTGCTTGTATGTTTGTTTGTAATTAAGCACAAAGCTACACAATGGGCTATCTCTGCTCTTCTCACTACGGGTATTGAAACCCGAATTCTAGCGTTGTAGCTCCGTTAAAATGTTGCAAGTTCAATGGAATTCTACTTTTAAAAATAAAAATAATGAAAAACTTCAAGGGGGCTCAGATTATAGAAAAAGTCTGTATTAAATATGTTATGAGTAATTGTTTTTGATATATTCCGCAGGGCTATCTGTGCTAGCCGTCCCTAATTTAGTGATAGACTGGAGAGAAAGTAGCTAGACAACATCACCCAATGCCCAAGTCTTGGGCAATTCTTTTACCAACGGTTAGTGGGATTGCTGATATGGCGAGCCTTTTCGGTGACGGGATTCGAACTCGTGACCCGCAGGTTGCGAGTCAAGCGCCTTAAACACTAGACATTATAAGTAATACCCGACAGTTTCGATTCAGCACTGAACTATTATCAATAATTGTTAATTAACAGTTGAGACAATAATATGTAAACGTTAGTTCCAAGACCGTTGTAGAAGGGAAAAAAATGTAATGACTCACTGTCGAGACTTTGATGTAGTGTATGTCATAAATTCCTTTTTTTTTTCGAAACCCACGCCAAGCTGTTTTATATTTATATACATTCAGTGGCTCAGCGGTAAGTCTGAAGGTCTATAACGATAAAACTCGGGTTTTGATACGTGCAGTGAGCACACCTCAGAACAAATGTACAAAATATTTATTTCTAATTCCACAGATCCCCAGTGGCACAGCGGTATGTCTGAGGATTTACAACGCTAGAATCCGGGTTTTGATACCCGTGACGGGCAAGACACAGATAGCCCATTGTGTAGCTTCGTGCTTAATTACAAAACAAATAAACAAGCAAACAAACTAATTCCACAAGAAGGGACCTTTCCATGTATATATAGAGCTGTATACTCTGAAAGCTATAGTGAGAAGTTGAACCTTGTGTAGGACTCAACAAATGTCATGACATGTTAGTCTTAGCAAAATTGGAAGAATTTTGTTCTGTCATATCTCCGTGCGTAATTTCAAACAGAAGTGTAAGTACTAATTAGAAAAAAAATATTTGATATAATTTTTTTATAGACATTACTCTACGACATAAAGGTGTTTTGCTATATACAATTTGGCATGCCTGGTAATGTTTAACATAAACGGCACCTTATGCGACATATGTGCTAAACGCCTCAATTTAGAACTGTTGGTCAAAGGGAAGGGAACCACACTTTGCTTCACCATCGCCTACTCTTACCGAATAACGGGATCGATTGTCACTTTTATAACGCGCTCACAGATGAAAGTGTAGAGCATCATCAACGGCATATTACTCACTTTGAACCTTGGAACATCCGATACGCAGCCTTGCCTGTTATATTAATTCCAATAAATCTTTTTAATTATATACCTGGGTTCCCTCATTAACTTTGCTAATACAATAATATTTAAGTTTTACATCAGCCGTTTTATGATTACAACAGTATATTACATTAAATGACATTGTTATTTACAGCGTAATCAATGGTTTTAACTTAATGCATTTGTGTGAAGGTGAATACATTTGGCGCAAAAAATATTAATCAAAATTAAGCCTATGTGACATATGAAACTGAAGAAAAGATCGAATACAATCATTCACTTAAACTAATCCACAATCGTTACCTACAAACTGTGTGACTTTCTGTCACTAATATAAATTATAAACGTAGAGAGCTTTTAGAAAGTAAATAATAACTACTACCACCCAGTTATCAAAACAACAGTGATCCAGTGTATGTGTAGAGAATATCATGATCCAGTCCCAAATAACACACAAAAATATAAACCCTGTGAAAAAGAGTGTAAGTAAAACACTTCTTTATTTCAAACGAATCATAATAATGAAAGCTATGTGTCGGTCTGTTAGTCAGTCACTCGGTTTGTTTGTTTTGAAGTTTGCGCACAGCTACACGAAGGCTATCTGCGCTAGCCGTCCCTAATTTAGCAGTGTAAGGCTAGAAGGAAGGCAGCTAGTCATCGCCACCCACCGCGAACTCTTGGACTACTCTTTTACCAACGAATAGTAGGATTGACCGTCACATTATAACGCTAAAAGGGCGAACATGTTTTGTGAAACGGGGATTCGAATCCGCGACCCGCAGATTGCGAGTCGAGCTCCCTAAACACCTGGCAATGCCGGACCCAGTCAGTCGGTCACGCTCGATTTCTCGGAACTTCGTGAGTTACACGAGTCCAATTGAACTTTTTCCCCTATAATACTTCCTCTTTTGATTGCCCGTTTCCATTTTAGTTGAATTCAATCGCTAACATAGCCGGAAATAGCTCCTAAATTTCGGCACATTTTCTGTTATATAAAAGCCTGTCAAGGAAGAAGTTTTTATATCAAGGATTTATTTAGCACTGAGTGAAATTAATTTGCCGTTTGTTATGAAAAGTTTTTAAACGATGATAAAATATTTACAAGAAATGTGGTTTTAAGAAAACTATTAAAATAATGTAACTGACGTGATCAGAAAATAACTGTGACCATTGAATTTTGGGAACACAAGGATCGATGCTGGGAAGAGACACTCTTTTGGTAAAGTAGATATTACTCATGATAGGCTTTGGTTTCCCAAAGCTAGAAAGTCATTTGTTTTTCTTATGTCTGTTTACGGGCGGCAAAGTTTCAAGTGCACATTGGAGGATTCAAATTTGGTAGGCTTTTATATTAATACTGTTATAAAGACACCTGAAGCGAAGCCTTTATCGAAAATTACATACTATTTTGTTACAAACACATGTTAATAATGTGGGCATGTTGGGCTAATATACTTTCCGGTATTTCACGCACTTTCTAAATAAGCGGCACGAATAAGTATGCTATATGTTAGAAAAATTGGTAAAACACGTTCCGGTATTTTATAGACCTAGTGAGTGAACGTCACAACAAGTATGCTATATTTTACAAAAATGCGCTCGTTTGCTTTTCTGCTACGATAAAATACGATGTGTAGAAGCAACAATGAATACATGGTTGAGGGTCATGCATTTAATAAAGTGATATACAAAGGTAACACGATGTCTCTTTAGCTTCTACGTGTTTTAAGCAATAATGTTGAATTTTGAAATCGTAAACTTCTTATAAAATGATTATTGAAATTAAAGCTCATTTCATTTATTTGAATAATGATAAAAATATTTTTTATTTCTTCAATAGTCTGCGGTGACACGTATAATATTTTTAGTGAAAGAAATCAAACTATTTATACATCAGATGCGTTTTAAACTGTATCTTCTTAATGATAATATTGGAGTAACGTCTAACAATAAAGTGCTGATAAGCTTAAGTGACCTGCATTCAAAACGTGTAACGGTTTGTTTTTGTTTGTTTTTAAGTAAAGCACAAAGCTACACAATGGGCTATCTGTGCTCTGCCCACCACGGGTATCGAAACCCGGATTCTAGCGTTGTAAGTCCGCAGACATACCGCTGTGCTACTGGGGGGGGGCACGTGTAATGGTGTCGGAAGTAAACACAAAAACTAACTTAAGTGTAAGTCCGTGTTTAGAAACTTTTATTTCCTAAAAAATCCATTGACTTGCATTTTATTTTATTTTTCTTAATTGTAACATTTTATAAGCTGTGATTAGTAGCTCTTAACAAATTATTTCACGAATTACAATTTAAATTATTGAGAAAGAGATTTCTAGAAAAAGCTTATAAGCTTATAAATAATTACTTTTCTAAGATGAAAGATTTTAGACTTTGGATCTCAGGAGAAATGTTCATCTATTAACAGAGTTAATTGTACTTATTTTAGCTGCTTCCCAATTGTAAACTCTATTGTTGCACAAAATGACACAAAAGATGTTCCTTTTTTAGTGGGTAAATTGTCATTACAGCATTGAAAATCAAAATAGTTTATTCTTTTATTTACAGTATTTTCCACTTATATTATGTAAGCATATAATCGAAATATGCCATTTTTTATTTTCCTTAACTTTTCCTAAGGATAACACAGGCCTGCGAAGGTTTTATTGTCTTCAAATGTTTACAGTTCCAACAGTAATTCCTGTACGCTGAATCCGGAAATGATATAAATTTTTCCCCATCACGTATAATTTTTTTACAAAACGGCATAACGCAATACATAAAAGAAAGACCACAACACATAGTTTTGAGACTAAAAGACGTAGATTTCACACACAAAATCAGGATAAATGAGGAT
>NW_013665647.1:1012153-1014114 GCF_000517525.1 Limulus polyphemus | reverse complement strand
CTGTGGTAAACTAAATAATGATGTGATCTAAGTTAGAGTTTTTTTGCTTCCCGATTTGTAAAAAGTCGTTATGTAATAGAAAGAAATGAATATTATTTTCGAAATCCGCGTATCTGAATTATGGAAGATCTGTTATTAAAACCAAAACAACGTTTATGAAGTTTAAATTCACAGGCCTGTGTAATTAGACCCATAAATATGCTCTTGGACTATACTCACTGTCAAAATAAGACTAAAAGGAAACATTTCAAGTGAGCTTTGTTGTAGATGCCGTTCCAGTAATAGGCACAAAAATCTTTTCAATAAACGCATGATTTCATTACTCTGATGTATTAAGTATTTTTACGAGTACGAGCAATTTAGTATTCAAGACAATAAAAATGTGGGCTTTAATGACGCATAGGTTATATAAAATGACATACTGGTTATACGCATAGGTTATATAAATCATGTCACAACATAAATAGTACTTTACCTGAACTTTGTAATTTATAAAATGACATACTGTTAATAAATAATAAAGTAAATTCTAAAATAACTTAAAGTTACACGAAATCGTGTGATGGAATTAGAGTAAGGCATTATTGAACTTTTAAATATTGTTGCTTCAACTAGTGCAATTCTGTTATTTATGTATAAGGCTCATTAATACAACGTTAATACCATTACGGCACACATATATAACCTACGACTCGATAAACAATACGCAACGGCCATAACTCTTCGTAAAAAATATATATATATTTACTTGACGTTTCGATTTACATTTTATTCGGGAATGCTCTATACTAATTCTGAAGTTTAGCTGACAATATTAGGCTTAGAGTAATAAGAAGTTGTTAAGCGAAACCTCGATTAAATATAATTTTTTTGGAAGTCTTATAATCATTTCATACTGTTTATTATGTCTTCTTTACTTGAGTTAGCACTATACTAATTAAACAATGTTTGACTCAATATCTTCAGTAGCCTGAACAATAAAAGATATCCGAATTGTTTTAATCCCGTTTTTTGTAAATAGTTTATATTAGCACGAGATTAAAGAACTGATTCGGACATTATATCGAAGCATATCATATTTGCCTGTGGTTATTTTTTACTTCTTATTATTTAAATGGCACAAGTAATATAGAATAGACGTATTTTAGGATCGCATTTAATAATTTCTACTATATTATATTATCTATATATATAAAACAAGAAGTTTGTTTATTTTGTTCGCTATAGGAAACCAAACGGTTGAACTTACAAATTTTAAAATAACTTTATAATAACCAGTTTTTTACGAGAAATTTAATGATGCTATTTATTTTGTATTTGGTGTAGTATTTAATGACGAAATTGACAATTAATGATTATTGCGCCATTTTTTTGTAATAAAAGTTTTTGTAATTAACATACAAACATAAGCACGTTTTGCACATAGAGAGTGTTATGGCAGGAGACACTCAGATTACCTTGCTGTCAATTCAGTATTTCCAAAAACAGTTTTCTTTAAATAGCGCTAAGTGGTTTCATAAGTGATTTAGTAACTTTGTGAATTGCAAATTATTGTTTAGTGATACAGGTGATTATGCCACTCAAGAAACGTTCTTTCTATGGAAAGTCTTCTGCCGATAAAAGAATGCAAACACAAAGAGAAGCTAAAACAGAAGAAGAACGCAATCAAAGACTTCAAGCACAAACTGTAAGGCAGGCTACTCAAAGACAGCAAGAAACTGTTGAACAGGACAAAGCCAGAGTTCAGTCAGAATCATCAAGGCAAGCTGGATATAGACAACAAAAAACTTCTGAAGAACGTCAAATCAGACTTCAAGCACAAAAATTAAGACAAATAACTTACAGAGAGCAAGAAACAGAGGAGCAACATGATGTACGACTTCAGGCTCAAATAACAAGACAAGCTCAAACACGATTTAATTTCAAATAAAGCTTTGTTTGATTAAATGCTTTTATATTTC
>NW_013665647.1:1006091-1011485 GCF_000517525.1 Limulus polyphemus | reverse complement strand
ATTTGCTGAAAAAATACTGATCTATACATTTCAAATCTAAATTTTCACCGTGCAACGCCGGTGTAACTCAGATGGTATTATATACAGTACTAATCAAAAGAGAGAGTTGTAGAATTACCCCGTGGTAACCTTCTAATAAGCTTCCTACCTCAGAGTTGTTATATGAATAACTGTCAACAAAATGATATTACAAATTATTGTAACTCCATGTAAAGTTTCGTGACATCTTTCTTTCATGTTTAATCTCTAAAAGTCCTTATCTTGTTTCCTTTTGTTGTCTTTCTATACTCTCTTTTCTCACTGATTATTATTTCTGTTTATTTCCTTCATTTCAATCACCTTCTTACTTTTGTTTTACTCCTTACTTTTGTTTTACTTCTTACTTTTGTTTTACTCCTTATTTTTGTACTACTCCTTACTTTTGTTTTACTTCTTACTTTTGTTTTACTCCTTACTTTTGTTTTACTTCTTACTTTTGTTTTACTCCTTATTTTTGTACTACTCCTTACTTTTGTTTTACTCCTTACTTTTGTGTTACTTCTTACTTTTGTTTTACTCCTTACTTTTGTTTTACTTCTTACTTTTGTTTTACTCCTTATTTTTGTACTACTCCTCTCACTTTCTTATATTCTTACATTTTTGTTCTTTCTGGCTGCATTCTATTTCTCAATTTTTTCTCCTGTTTTTTCTGTGTTATCGCTCTCTCCTTATAGATAAATATGTTTACGGTTTGTTTAACAGAGTAATTTGAATGACCTGAAATTCCTATGTACTTTCTACAAAGTTCAATCGTTCAATATTGACATAAGATAATATTTCTATAAAACAAGTCTTATTGTTTTTATCATCTAACTTGCCACAACAAGAAAAGAGAGTAGAAAAATTAAATACTATTTTCTAATTATTTTACTGTTTACAGAGAAATAATGTACTCTCTCTCTGCAAAGCTACTCGAGGGCTATCTGTGCTAGCCGTTCCTAATTTAGCAGTGATACACTAGAGGTAAGGCAGCAAGTACACACCACCCACCGCCAGCTTTTGGGCTACTCTTTTAGAAACGAATAACGTTATTGACTGTCGCATTATAACGCTATCACCGCTGAAAATGCGAGCATGTTCGGTGACGGGGCTTCGAACTCGCGACTCCCAGATGGCGAGACAAGCGCCATAACCACCAGGCCATGCCAGGCCCATCACTTGAAATAAACAGCTAATCAGCAGAAATAATCAGACAATTTTTCCTGTTACCCATATGATTACTAGTAACAACAATACTGTTTGATGTTTTTGTTTTTATTTACAAGAAATGTAGAATAAATCTACTTCTACAGTTTCACGATTTACGTTTCGTATATTGGTAACATGTTTAGTGCATAAACATAAAGTTAGTACAATGTAATATAAACAATTGAAATAAAGTCATTGCTACAACGATGTATTAATTTTTACTTTTAAAAAACTTTTAAACATCAAATAAACAAAACATAACCTTTCTAGTTTAATTTTCAATGACCCCCCAGTAGCACAGTAGTAGGTCTGCGGACATATACCGCTAGAAACCGTGTTTCTATACCCGTGGTAGGCAGAGCACAAATAGCCTCTTGTGTAGCTTTGTGCTTTATAATAAACATAATATTTAATGACATTAATCCAGCTGAGGAGAGACATTTCGTATTCGTCATATATCCTACTGCTTTTTCTGCTTATTTAATTATCATTGTTTGAAAAATGTTTTAAGTGAGGCGAAACGGAGAAAACAACCCAGAGTATGGAACGATATTTAAAACATTAAAAGGTGATTTCCGGCCTTCATGTTGTTCAACTACATGATAACTATTCTGGGCAAATGAAATTTTCTATTACAGTCGAGTTGAAAGACGACATAATTTCTGAACATACTTATTTAGATATATTTTGAAATATAAGGTCACATCAAACATAATTTCTTACTCTCTGTTTCTACACGGTATTTATGCAAAGGTTTCAAACGAAATATAAACTTTATTTATGAATAGCGGGTAAATAATATTCCATCACTGAGATACCTCTAATAAACATATACAAAAAGGTAGCATTTCAGTCAAGAGAATCGTATAGTAATTGTAGACTATAAAAACTATGTTACTTCAACCTATTAAAATTACTAATCATGACACTTTTTTGCTGTTTGTTCTTTGTTTTTGTTTAGATTTTCATTGCATTTTATAAGCCAGAATTTTGTATTCTTTTCAATAAGTGCCTGGCAAAGCCAGGTGATTAGGAGTTCGACTCGCAATCTGAGGGTCGCGAGTTCGTATCCCCGTTCACCAAATATGCTCGCCCTTTCAGCCGTGGAAGCATTCTAATGTGACGGTCAATCCCACTATTCGTTGGTAAAAGAGTAGCCCAAGAGTTGGCGGTGGGTGGTGATTACTAGCTGACTTCCTTCTAGTCTTACACTGTTAAATTAGAAACGGCTAGCACAGATAGCCTTCGTGTAGCTTTTCAATAAAATAACATGTCTGGATTTACTACAGCTATGCTTGCAAAATATATTTGTTATAAGATAAAATAATCTAAGCTATGGATTTCTTATTTGTATTTCATTTTAAGGCTCACATTTCACGCGCTCACTTCTTAATAAATATTTCCTCTTTAATGTTTATTCATTTGCACTCTGAGAAGAATGCATTTTAATCCGAGAAAACTGTATAATGTTGTATATGAAATACTGCAAGTAAACGTAAAAAATGGCAAGGAAAGGATCTAATTCTATGTCAAAGAAATTTTCTTACTTTCCTTAGCGGACTGAGCCGGATACGAATGTTTTGTCAGTTTACTGAACATCAGACAAAGTTACTCAAGAACTATCTATGCTGGTCGTCCCTAATTATAAAATGATAGACTAGAGGCAAGGTAGCTTTCAATACCGCTTACCACCAACTAATCGTTGGTACCCTTTACCAACAATTAGTGGGATTGTCCGTCACATTATAACCCTTACCCGGCTGAAAGGGACAGCATGTTTGGTAACAGGTTTGTTTGTTTGTTTAAGTTATGCACAAAGCTACACAATGGGCTATCTGTGCACTGCCAACCACGAGTATCGAAACCCGGTTTCTTAGCATTGTAAGTCCGCAGAGATACTGCTGTGCCACTGGGGGGCTCGGTAACAGGATTCGAACCCATTATCAGCTTCTTGCGAGTCGATCGCTTTATCCACTAAACCATTTTTATCGGATACGCTTTCCAAGTTTTATTCTCGAAATGCCGCATAAGTTCTACACCTTTGGCAATGGAGCTCCACCACTATGACAGTCATCCCCACTATTCAGTTAGGAGTACCCATAGGCGGCAGGTGCTGCTGACTGACTGCACTTCTTCTGGTAGGCAGCTAAAGTTAGGACTCCTTATGCCTGAACCTTGGATCCTCTGACTAGATCGTTTTACTTGTCACATGAAGTTAAACATAACAAATATCAATCGTTTGATTTAGCTAATTATGTTTCTCATAAGACCCGTAAAATAGTAAAATTGTAATTTGTTGTGAATACGGTGAAAACAATGAATATGTAATTGAAAACAAACAAGGATAAAAATAAGCTTATTTCATCTTGTTTTGTATTCAAATAACTCATAATATTGACCAAAACCCGCTTAAAACCTTCTAGTTTATCAACGGTAAGTAATAATAAAAGACTTGGGTTTCCACTTTCGCTTACACATCGCATTTATAAGAACTATGTTCTAGGCTCTATGATGCCTTTGAAACTATATATACAAATTCTTCCTCCATCATCAGGTGTACTCTTTCTATTAGCCGTGAATACGTAGTGTTTCTCAAAACTGCAAGTTCCACTGAGAACGTCCTACAGACTCTCTAGTGTACGTGGATGTGAACTTCCAAGACAAAAGTTAAGAACAAATAGTTGCAGAAACGTTCACGGTTGCGTAGTCATGCAAGTGACTTCACAGTTATGTTGGTGGATGGTATAGAATGATCTAGTTTCATTCTCCACGGTTACTAGAAACTCTGCTGATAAACGTGTGACTTAAGTTTGTTTTTTTTCCTGATGTGACTATATATATAGGCGTCCTGGGCAAACAATGCAGGATTTTCATCTCGAACAACTGGCATCAATATATTCTCCTGATAATAGTAGTTCACGCTTCGCTGTGCACTTGCGAAGATTAAGTTTGTATTTTAATAAAAACCTATACCAACTATAAAGTCGCCCAAAAAACTTCCATTACATTATCTGTACCGTTCTCGTAGTCAGTAACAATTCGTCCATTTCTTGTTGCAATCGTCCAAGTATTCTCTGACCTCCTCTGATGTTCAGACAAACGTCCATCTCCTTCACTCAACGAACCTTTACATTTTGTAAAAATTTTCTGTCGTTTGTCTTTCTGTGTCGTTTGTGTCTGAAATGCAACTTTTTCCCTCGTGGTTTATGTTTTTTTGGTTCTAAATGGCTAAGACTTTTGTGACCTTTGTGACCTCGGTAACATTAATTGGGATATGTGTATCTTTTTAGCATTTATGTTCCAGATCATTGGGGTGAAGGTTCCTGAACGACCAGTGTGTGAACTTCGGTAAGGTATTTGCAGTTCTGCTTATGGCAGTCTTATATCTTCATTTGGATGGGTTGAGATTCTGTTGTCGATAATATTGTTTACTTTATAATAGTTATTTTATATCTGGTGTACATTGGGCTTTGCATCTCTTTGTTATTTCGTTACATGCATATCCTCCCTCACAAGGGATTTTGATAAATTTTGCCACCCCTAAGTTAACCCATAGTGTCATTACTCTGTAGAATTGTAAAGAATTTAGCATGATTCGAGTATTAGGTCGTCAAGAACCTAATGTCGCGTTTTGGAACACTTTCATTAACCACACCCTAAAAAATGTACATCACGTATAATAGTTAAACGAACCGCCTAAACGTCACGTTAGTGTGGCCTATATAATGTGTAAAGTTTAGTATAGTGATGGCACACGACGAGACACACACATTCGGCATGTAATACAAGAAGGGGAAACAACGCCTCTGCAGCCACAAAGAATATCAAAGAAGTTTATGGAAATGCTTTGAACGTTTGTAAGCGTCAACGATTTTTCAGTAAATTTCGTTCAGGTGACTTTACCCTTAAAAACTGTGATGGTAGGGGCTGACATGTTGAAATTGATATCGATGCTCTGAAGACACTTATTGAGTCTAACCCAAGGCAACATACTCGTGAAATGGCCCTGAAATTGCGTGTCTCTCATGAAACAATACGTAAACCTCTGAGGAATATGAAAAACTCCATAGAGAAGGTGTTTGGGTACATCACGAACTCTCCGATGACCATCGTTTCCAACGTGTGAACGTTGCTTCGTCTCTTCTGGCGCGTAATGCGCGTGAACCA
>NW_013665647.1:993545-1005182 GCF_000517525.1 Limulus polyphemus | reverse complement strand
GTTGATATTTGAATAGTAACTACGGTAATCGATACCATTTCCATCGTTTCCAACGTGTGAACGTTGCTTCGTCTCTTCTGGCGCGTAATGCGCGTGAACCATTTTTGGACAGAATTGTCACCATATGATGAAAAATGGATTCTCTATGCGAATATTAAACACCAAAAACAATGGCTCAGTCCTAGACAAAAACCACTTCCGACCCCCCCCAAACCTGGACTCCATCCGCAAAAAGTGATGCTTTGCATTTGGTGGAACATCGAAGGGGTAATTCATTTCGAACTCCTCAATCCACAGGGAACTGTCAATGCAGAGATCTATAGTCAGCAACTGGAACGTTTAAATCAAGCCCTTCATCAGAAACGCCCGTCACTCGTCAATCGGAAAGGTGTTCTTCTTCTCCACGACAATGCACGTCCACATGTGGCACGTTTGACTCAACACAAGATTATGGAGTTGGGTTGGGAAGTTCTCCTCCATCCACCATATTCTCCACATATGGTACAATCAGATTTCCATCTTTTTTGTTCGCTGCAACACCATTTTAATGGGAAAACGTATGCAAGTGCTGAAGGTGTTAAAGAGGACATCGACATGTTTTTTTGCTTCAAAGCCAAGTGATTTATTTATTCAGGGCATCAATAACGTGATTATAAGTTGGAAAAGTATCATCGATAAGAATGAAACTATTTCATTTAATAAATGTTTTGTTTTGATGTATAAGTTGTTCAGATTTTTTTATCTAAATAAAAGCGACATTAATTTCTTGACGACGTAATATGTAGTTGCTAAACATGTCCCTGGGATGTTATCACAGTTCACTGCTATAGTGACATGTTACTGCATTAGTATATGCAAACCGTTCCCATAAAATGCAGTTTAACTTCTATAAGTGTGCTATAGTGTGAACCAAGTGCTATATTCTCATAGAAGATATAATCTCTATGCTTTTAAAAGTGTGGTCTATAGTAACAGAAAGAGTGAATTTCTCTTATGAAAGATGTATACTATTCTATCGTAAGATACAACCTGGATTTAAATAATTCAAGTAATTGTACAGTTTAAGACTATACTTAAAAATAGTGTGGGCTTACCTGTAGAAAGTCTGGATTACAGTTGTATAAGATGAGAAACATGAGACATGACGTATGGAATACACTCAGGAAAGGTATAGGCTATATGTAAATAAATACTGGGCTCTGTTCGTATACTGTGTACAGCATGTAGGGATAGGGTTGATGTGCAGTATTCCTTTGTAAGATCTGATGTGTGCTTATATAATATATCTATGTACAGAATACAATGACTGGCTTTTATAAGTTTTAAGTGAAATCTAACAGGTCTATATTATGAAGTCTATATTATTATGTAAGGTCTAAGATGCACTTCAAGAGACTGTGAAATGTACTTTTTTTCTTCTTCTTGCGGGAAATGTTTAATTTAGTAAGTAAGGTGTGAAATTACTTAAATATGCAGTACAATGTGGTTATTAAGAATGTGTCTGTATACCTAGCTATACTGTGGTTTGTACTTATATAAGATATCGATTGTACCTTTTTACCTTTTTATAGTTTAGATTGTACTTTGATAATATGTGAACAGTGCCTGTAATTGAAGTAGAAGGCTATACTTATTAGTTATGTAGGCTAAATTATCGTTGGTGTGGCCTATATTTTTAAAACGTTTGGCCTATACTTATATATGTTGCACTTGTTACCGATTCAGAGTGTAAATACACAAGAAAACAGGTAACGGTAAAATTACTAATAATTCATTAAATAATATATTGAAGAAAATCAATGTCACAAGTGCCGATTTCTTACTAAAAATAACTCAGTCTACAGATGTCGCTTCACCTATGTTGACTTTTACTAAGTTCGATTTCTGTCCAGAAGGAAATTGAAGAGTGTTAGAAATTGTGTCAGAGTATAGTTTTTCGGTTCTGTTCAGCGTATAAAATCAGCCTTGATGCGCACGTAATTAAAGATGATTAGTGCAGTTAGGAAATGTTCTACTACTATCGTGCATGTCGTTGTGTTCACTTAGTGGCCAGCGAACTGTTCTCCTCTTCTCTAGCTTTTCCCGGCAATATTTCCCGCCACTTTAATCGGTTCAGTGAAGTGACAAAGCTTTCGCGAGGGGTACGTCACCTTGCGGGCTGTAATCAAACCGTTCGAATTTAATTTCAGATTTAATTACTTCCGCTTAGCTCGGATTCGTTCCAAAATAAGGTAATTAGTATTTGGCTGCATATGCCACACAAATTATAAATGCTGACGTATTGCTGTATAATTTTTGTGTTATGCTATAAAATGTGGTATACATATTCATGGTAAACTACACCATTTGCGATTGTTTACACTTAAACACGTATAATTAATAAACGCTCTCGACTTACACATTATATACTGTTGCATCTATAATTCTACATTTTGTACGTACTAATTTATCATCTATAGGAATATACATGAGCTGAGTTCGTTTCATATGCTCATCCAATATTCTTCTGACATCTTTAAAACAATGTAGATTAAAAGTTAATATATATTTGCATAGAAACATTCAAGATAGTTATTATGCCTTAATTTAAACCAGTCATCAATTCATCTCTCGTTATTTTTCTGTATAATCTGCAAGTATAACTTAAACTTTTGTGGCATTGTGTGACTCACAATTAACTTGTTTCTCTTTACAGTTCGTGGCATCCAAATGTGTAGTGCACAGTGATAGGAGTTACACAGTTAGTTAGAAAAACAAACGAACTTTACACACCATGAAGAAGCCGCAAATGCGAAACATCGGTTAAAATAAAAGCGGAGTGTAAAAGTGGTTTTATTCTAACTTAATTATCAAATTTCGTAACATTTAAGCTTGGAACTAAAAAAACTTCACATAAGTTGCAGTAATTAAGTGGATATATTATTCTTTGTTTTACAAATATGTTTTTTAACCGTAAAGTTTCTGTCTTGACAAAACAGAAAACAATCATATATCTTTAACAAAGTAAACAGTTTGTATTTTATGGGAAGGGTTATCATACACTCTTCCCCCTTTTTCTCTTGTTTTAAGGTTTCTTTAAGTTTTGTTTTTCATTGGAACGTAAAGTATGATAAGACAAAAGCACTAATCTATGTTTTCAATTTGGTTTCCTTGGCAACCCTCGGTATATGGATAGCATTTGAAAAATTGAAGCTATTAGAAACACGACAGAATATTTTAAAGGGAACATAATCGAGTTCTCTCTAAAAATGCTTACGTAGAATTATGTAACGGATTTCAACAACTGTTTGTCAGTCTGAGAGCTTCTGAAACTAAGGATAGAAAGGTTTAACGTTTAAGCGGTGAGATCTCAGTTTTTCAGTTACTTATATCATATAAATATGCATTAAAAAAAGCTACTTATAACATCAAGAGTTTTTGCACATCCAAAGAAATATGTATACAGACTTTCAAATCTTCAATTCTTTCAGTTCGAAATTTGATTTCAAAGCTGATAATGTGTCTTGTAAATTATATTCCAACTCACACTGGAGCAACTTTACATACAACTTACAATGTTTTAGCCCCCAGGTGGCACGGTGGTAATTCTGTAGGCTTACGAAGCTAAAAATCGGCTTTCGATACTCGTGGTAGGCAGATTATATATAGCCCACAGTGGTTAACATAAACTAAAACAAAAAAATCCAGTGTTTTAATGAAATTATAAATATAAATGTTTTTACATTATATATAAAAGAAGAAAATTGCATTAATTTGATTAACAAGTCATGAGATAATTTTTAAATAAATGTTCCAAATGTAAAATTCGTGTCATATAAAAAAAAAGGTGTTTTCAACAATTATTTTCAGCCATTTTCTTTTTATCTCTTGAAACGTTATCAGATATTTCACAACAATGTTGGCGTTGATAAGAAGGGTTGCTATGTTTTATCCTGGAAAGCGAAATAAAGATATACTAAAAAAGGGCTATAATTACCTTTGATGCTTCGGTTCCTGACCAAAGTATCAATATATGGGAATAATAGTATATATGAAATACACTGAATTATTCTAACGTACATTACAAGCTGGAATAAATTCATTTTATAATTACGGCTATTTTTAACACTTTTCATGAAACATGTTCTTTTCATTTTACGCGCATATGCAAATTGAAAATTTAATTTCCATTTTCGTTTTTTTAACTTCCTAGTATGGTCCCCTCCCCACACCCACACGCATAACCAAACAGTTATAGATGAATCACTCAGATTCTTGAAGTTCGCAAAGATTTTCAATTTATATGTGCTTTGGAGTATGTTTATTGGTGTAAGAAGGATATTTTTGCTATACCCGGTACATCTGATCGGAGTGTTGTTGTAAGTTTTGTCCCTCCCCCAAAATAAAATACAACTACACCTACTAATTCTCTTGAAGTATAGTTTTTTTAAATATATTATAGAATTGTGCTGTAAATAATTATACTGCCTAAGAAAAGCCTCCCCCCCCCCCAGTGGCACAGCGGAATGTCTTCGGACTTATAACGCTAAAAACCAGGTTTCGATACCCGTGGTGGGCAGAGCACAGATAGCCCATTGTGTAGCTTTGTGCTTAACTTCAAACAAACAAACAAGCATAAGAAAATATTATATTCATTGTGTTGGAATTGAAGCTTGTGTTGTACAAGCAGTGAAATTAGTTAAAAGGACAAATATATATATATATAATTAGGGTTTTTTATCAATAGATCCCGACATTACCAACTTTGTAGAATAGTTTTAAGAGGCATGACATAAACGTTTTAATGAACCTACATATATACATATGTGTACAAGTATAATAAGAAAATAATTTTATAAAGAGAAATAGAGGTTGGATAACATAGCCAGCTATAGTAATGTAGAAATTTTGAATGGTAAAGTATTGAAACAAGAAAGTCAAAACTACAACAACTGAATTAGTTAAAAAATAATAAAAAAATGTATCTCTGCTCTGGCAAATTATTGTAATTATGTTAGTCTGAGCCAAAGTAGGGATAATGTTTTTTTTTTTAATTTTAAGTAACCCAGTTTTTGTAGCATTAAAACTTTCTGCATTACTATAGCCAGCTAGGTTACGTATATATCTATCCATACTTGTCTTTATAATTTTTTTTATTATACTTGTTTGTTTTATTACTCATCAGGATCTCTCTCAACCTACACTCAAATCTGATTATATGCTCAAAGTAGCGCATCGCTATAAGAGAGGAATCATTGGGACCCCAGACGGAAGAGTTTTGTGAAAGAATTAGAGTGATAATGTTCGTAATTTTTTTTTCTGTACGTTTGTCTGGAAAAGTCAGTTACTTACTTACTTACTTAGCTGAAAATTCGTTGGAATAATAAAATTTTGAGTCACTCCATAAACACGTATAACACGTATGTACTTTATAAGTACAATAAACTTTACTTTTGCTTAACCAATACTGAGAAATAGTCACTGTTAATATTCAGACATCTTAAAGGTGGTTTTAAACGGGCGATTTTTATGGCCGCCATTTTGTTTTATTAGGATCCCTACTATTAAGTACTACTGTACGTAATGATATATAAACTATCCAATAGGGAAATTTAGTTTAACGGATCTAAGTTATGCTGGCAAAATGCTCCAATTATAGTGACAAAATCTGGTTGTCTGGTTTGCTTTTGGATAATATAATATTTGTGAAGTAGTTATCTGCTCATCTCTGCTATAGGAATTTATAGTTTGTAATAATAATGAATTATTTTCAGTGATACAATTAATGAGTTACTTCCAGTATTAAAATGTTTTAATAAAAGTCGTCGAATCATTGTTCTTGATTCTTTAAATCAACATCTAGGCTGATAAATTCTTCTCAGAAATAACTGAAATAACAAAGTTATTAAGTACATGATTGTTGTTGTTTTCTCAGCTACACAATGGTACACTAGGTCTACTGCGGAAAATGGAGTTTTAATTTTAGTATTGTCAGTCGGTAAGCTTACTGCTGGCCCATGTGGTGAGTGTACAAGCATATTTGTAGTATTAGAATGCCTTTGTAAAAATAATTACTTAGTAGAAATTTAGCATTCTTTGTTTCGAAATGCTAACTTGACCTTTGGTTTCTTTACTTTAAATAATCATCCTTTCATTTTTATTAATAACGTGTTCGTTCGCAGGCTAAAATCCTGAGATTATTTTATCATATTGACAATTTATATTGTTTAAATATCTTCTTTAAAATCGGTTTTTATTTCTATTAGTAATCATAAATGTGTATTTCTTGAGTAATTTTTCATATTAATTTGAAAGTATCTTCTTAAAATCACGTATAACTTGTGTTTTACTTATACTACTTTAACCACATGAGCGTTCGATGCTTCTCATTTCAGTGATCAAAATAATAGTTTCAGTATATCCACTGTTAGTACAATGAAACGTAGTATGCTAGGAATTCGGCCATTCAATGGAAATGAATATGTATGTTACGTAGAAACTACACTTTGATCACGATAAGTAAACTTTAGTTGTGTAAATTAAGACAACTTATTTAGTCTGTAACATTCAGATTAGGTCAGCTATACAGAGACATGAAACAATGACAAAGTATCTATCAGTACCTTAACTTGGGCCAAGTCTATTCGATTGTATTTACATTCGTAACAAAAAATATATCACAAGAAGTTTGCTCCTCATCTCATTTACGTTATGTAAATGTAAGAGAATAAATGATTTTCTGATTACAGTAGCTTCTCCATTCAAAATCTTAAAAGCAGCTTAGTTTTATCAAGTTTTTCCGTATCATTTAAATTCCAGTCATGTAGATTCGTGGGTGTTTTGTGCAGCAGCGTATTTAAAGAAGCAAAGACGGTTTGTTTACAGCAAGTTATTATAGCCTTTAAGAGCACGCTCTGTTTGAAATGTTTCGATCAGATTTCTGAGAATTTTAACATGTGGCATTTTTGTCGGAGGTAACTCTGAAAACGAACACTTGTAGAGATCAGATGTACGAGTTCACAGCATAAAGAAAACACATTTCAGGATTTATGCACTCAACGTTTCTAGCAACATTATGTAGGTGAAGATTAATGGGGCTTAAAGCGGCATATAAAGCTGTATGTGGGGTTTTATTAACTAGAAAAAAAAACGTTTTCTTTAGAAAACTATATATTGATTTTCAGCACAATCCCATGGGATTTCTTTATATTCTTTCACCAACTTCCTCAGATAATCAACGTCAAAGATTTCTAATAAATGTGTGACATTTCAATTTAACTTAGCTTCACTAAACATCACGCAAAATCCGTCAGGTAGTAAATAAAGAAAAACTTGCAAGTTGTTTATTGTAATTAGAAGTCTTGTATTATTATGAAGCGGAATAAAAAATACTTATGTAGTCTTGTATAATGTACATTTATGTTTTAGTTATGATTCTCTACAGTAGGGTTTGTTATGAACTCCAAGTGGACTTGTGTTACTGTTTACGATAGTTCTTATATGTTTTTATGTGTATATCAATTCTAGCTTTCCTCATTGATAAACATGTTAAGCCTGTTGAAAAACAGTAAACACTTTTGAAATAATGGTGTAACCCTCAGAAGAATTCCGAGTTTTGACATAGCTTCGAGCGTTTGTGATGACAAACGTTTTTACACCACCACTTAAAGTTTCTAATTAAAACTCAAATTTGTCACTAAATATATTTTTAGCTTCAGGCATTGCAAACAGGAAAGGATTTACACACAGAGCCAATAAAACAAGCTTCAGAATCACTCTTCAAGTTAATAACGCATTATAAATTTTACTTGTAACTTTTCTTTACTTTCAACCTTCAACCTGTTATCTAGTAATGAAAGTGATTCGTTTTACTGTAGGTGTGGGAAGGAAAGTTCTTTAAGAGCCAGAAAAGCAGGTGAAGTTAACGAGTACGTTTAAAGGGCGAGAAATTATTCACAGCGCTCTTGGTATTTAATGTCAATATGAAGATTAAAAGGACGGAATGGGAATGGTTTTAATTGCTTCGTTTTATCGGCAATAAAGTCGGTATTTTCAGTTCTAAAACAAGATAGTGAGCGACTCGTAAGTTCTTTATTTCAGTTATTGAAATTTTCTACTTGAAATATGTGAACTAATATTATATTAAAAATAATATTGTAAAAAGATTGATTGGTTTCGTTTGTTATGAATTTCACACAAAGCTACACGAGGGCTATCTGCGCTAGCCGTCCCTAATTTAGCAGTGCAAGACTAGAGGGAAGGCTGCTAGTCATCACCACCCACCTCCAACTCATGGGCTACTCTTTTTACCAACGAATACTGGGATTGACCGTCACATTATAACGCCCCCACGGCTAAAAGGGCGAGCATGTTTGGTGGGGCGGGTATAAAAACAAGGAAAATCTTCGCTGTGTTCTTTTCACGCTAAGATTCCACACATACGTTACAATAAGTCTGAACATTCGACATCTTATGAAATGATATGTATTCTGGAATTCTATTCGTTCTTTAAAAATATAAACACAAATCTAGTTTTACATTCCAATTCATATGACCATTACTGGTCTGTTGTTTTATTTTGAAATTAGTCATGTTAAAGATTATAAAGCTGTTTCTATTAGATAGACTACAGGAATGACGGATATTTGAAGAATAATATTTCATATCGTACAAAAACTAACAATTAATCTCAATGTTTAAGATAATATGAATCTTTTAACTTTTCTTTAGTGTTTATCTCAATTTTTTCCTTAATATAGTTAACGTTCTATTATAGATTTTGAGCACTTCTTCAGAAACCTTTCAACCAGCGTTATATACATCCATTAACCAACAAATTTTAGAAAACGTGATAAGAAGAAACATTTTACTATATCTACATCTACACCATTAACCAATAAGCATAAAGAGCCATGTTACGAACTATTACATACACTTGAATGTGAACTTAGAACTGAAGCATGGTTGTTTAAGAACATCACTAAAACAATTAGTAATTTATAGACTGATGTAAAACCTATGTACTTACATGTAGTGACCTTTAATGTTAGCTATGGTTTCGTGGCATGCTTCGATTGCTATAGTGGGACTTGACACGGACAAAAAAAGAGAAAAGTAGAGAAATTCTGTATCATTCTGGTTTATTTGATTCAAAATACGTTGCCATAAACCTTGTTTAGTTAGATTTTCAATGTTTTCAGTTATTGTTTTTTTTTCATGTGGTGCTTTGCCTTTATAGACTTTCTATAAATTGATATTTTTTAAGAAATTGTTTGTGTTTGTGTTACAGAATTTAAATTGTACATAGGCAGTTTTATGTTATATTCCAACGTAACGAATACTGGTAGCTGAAGCTTTAAGATGGGTATTCAATCCACCATTGCACCTTTAGATCTGTATGCAAAGCCACACCTTCTAAACAGTTGATTTGAGCTTAATTTATAGTTGGAATTTCCTTAGAACAACAATGCTTAAATATTATCCCAGGTCAAGTAAAAACAAACAGCATTTATTATCAGAAAAACTAAGATATACAACTATTATGTAAATGTGTGGCCTCTAGTGGCAGTTGTGCATGCCATCAATATCACATATATATATTCTATATTATCAAACAGTTCTAAATGAGACATTACATTGCCTTCACTCCCATATTTTACTATCTCCCAGTCTTTGTTAAAACTTGATATATATTGTTAAAAAATTACTACGTTCAAAGCATTTCCACATCTAACCTTCAGATGTGTGTTAATATGTTTAAGGATTACCAAAGTATGTGTTGGTTTCGGAAACATTTAGATGTTAATTTGCGTCTCGATCCTGCTATTACTAAGTACATACATCATCGGAGAGTTCATGAGGTACCCAAATACCTTCTTTATGGAGTTTCCTCATATTCCTTAGATGTTTACGTATTATTTCATGAGAGACATGCAATTTCAGGGTCATTTCACAAGTGTGTTGCATTGGGTTAGACTCAAGCATCTTCAGAGCATCAATATCAATTCCAACATGTCGGCCCCTGCCATCACAGTTTTTAAGGCTAAAGTCAACTGAAAGAAAGTTGCTGACCCATGGTTGACACTCACGAATGTTCAAAACGTTTCCATAAACTTCTTTGATATTTTTTGTGGCTACAGAGGCGTCCTTTCCCTTCTTGTATTCAAACAGCATTACATGCCGAATGTGTGTGTGTCTCGTCGGTTTGGTTTGGTTTGTTTTGAATTTTCGCGCAAAACTACAGGAGGACTATCTGCGCTAGCCGTCTCTAATTTAGCAGTGTAAGACTAGATGGACGACAGCCAGTCATCACCACCCACCGCCAACTCTTGGGCTACTCTTTTACCAACGAATAGTGGGATTGACCGTCACATTATAACGCCCCCAAGGCTGAAAGGGCGAACATGTTTGGTGTGATGGGGATTCGAACCCGCGACCCTCAGATTGCGAGTCGAGCGCCCTAACCACCTGGCCATGCCGGGCCATGTCTCGTCGTGTGCCACCACTATAAGGGATTAATTAGAGTATACTAAACTTTACACATTATGTAGGCTACACTAACGTGACGTTTGGGCGGTTTGTTTAACTATTATACATGATGTACGTTTTTTTGGGGGGAGGGTAATGAAAGTGTTCCAAAACGCGACATTAATTTCTTGACGACCTAATACTTCTATAGCAAGGGCTATTGTGTGGTCAAGTTTTGTTGATCTTAGCAATCGTCGACATAACTACTGAAATACCAAGTTCAATTATTCGACATGACAATAAAAATGCATTGAAGTTTGTTTGTTTGTGTGTTTCTTTTTTCAGAGAGAGAGAGAGATTGAATATTGTTTTTATTTGGACATTGATTGTTACACGATTAGGGTTAGCAGTAACTACTCTGTAGTTCAAACGCTTTTGTTCGCGTCTTATTTGCGCATAAAGGCGCCTGTCTCCTCTTTGGGGCCGTGAATATTGAAATAGGAGTGACATTAAAATTCCATAATTCCACAAAGCTCAAACGAAAACAAAGTTGGCGATGGGAGGTCTTAGCTAACTGCTTTCCTCTAGTCCACAAAATTAGGGACGGTTACTGCGAGCGTAAATTCTGAAAGAAACACGACTATGGGATATGTTAAACCTTATTTTTATTATAATATATATATATATATAGAGAGAGAGAGAGAGTTACAGTATTGGAGGGATACAATAAAGCTTTTTATTTTTCAGACGTGGAGAATTACACGATTGGAGGGATATATTAAATCTTAGTTTTTTAGATATGAAGAGTTCCACAGTTATAGTTATACAGTTATAGATACAGTTATAGTTATACAGTTATAGATACAGTTATAGTTATACAGTTATAGATACAGTTATAGTTATACAGTTATAGATACAGTTATAGTTATAGATACACAGTTATAGATACAGTTATAGTTATAGATACACAGTTATAGATACAGTTATAGTTATAGATACACAGTTATAGATACAGTTATAGTTATAGATACAGTTATAGTTATAGATACAGTTATAGATATAGATACACAGTTATAGATATAGATACACAGTTATAGATACAGTTATAGATATAGATACACAGTTATAGTTATAGATACACAGTTATAGTTATAGATACACAGTTATAGTTATAGATACAGTTATAGTTAT
>NW_013665647.1:971031-992641 GCF_000517525.1 Limulus polyphemus | reverse complement strand
AGGATTACCAAAGTATGTGTTGGTTTCGGAAACATTTGGATGTTAATTTGCGTCTCGATCCTGCTATTACTAAGTACATACATTGGTATCGATTACTTCATTACGTCAGCAAAATTGTATAGACACCAAATTTTTAAAGAGTCATAAATATTACAGTGTCAAGTGTGTGTTTTCTTATAGCAAAGCCACATCGGGCTATCTGCTGTGCTCACTGCGGGGAATCGAACTGTTGATTTTAGCGTTGTAAATCCGAAGACTTACCGCTGTCCCACCAAGGGACTAGAGGGTTGAGCCGTAAACAGTTATAAATATTACAGGGTCGAGTGTGTGTGTGTGTTTTCTTATAGCAAAGCCACATCGGGCTATCTGCTGTGCTCACCGCGGGGAATCGAACCGCTGACTTTAGCGTTGTAAATCCGAAGACTTACCGCTGTCCCACTGAGAGACTAAAGGGTTGAGCCGTAAGCAGTTATAAATATTACAGGGTCGAGTCGTAATGTCGCTGAACATACTCCATATTTTAGATATGGCCTTGTTATAAAGATGACAGAAAATCCCATTATTCGGGGAAGACATAAATGAAACGAACCCATATATATGATATTGCATATAAAACAGTAAGTTACTTCTACTTATTACAAGTAATTATAATTTATGAACTTGTAACCAAATTTCTAGTTTGTTTTTTTTTATCTGATGCGTTCAAACGTACACTGATTGAACAATTAAAACCTGCGTTAAAAATCCTAATACCAAAGCAGCTATGCAGTATCTATTTGTACGGTGCGGAGGTACGAGAATTTCTAAATGAAGAACTGTGTGTCTTAGGAATAAATTAATCTAAATAATTTCTGAGTCTCTATTTGAAACTAGAAATGTTGATTGTTTCTTTATTCATTATTAATGACTAAAGCCTATTATTCCGTTCAAAGAGCTGGACAAAATATTGGGGCGGCGTAAGCTGCTAATTGGCTGCCTTTATTCTAGTAAGTAATTTATAATTGTGGAAAGCTATGCCTACTTCTTTATCTGTTACTTCACGTGCGCATATAATGCCCGGCATGGCCAGGGGGTTAGGGACCTTGACTCGTAATCTGCGGGTCGCGGGTTCGAATCCCCGTCACATCAAACATGCTCGCCCTTTCAGCCGTGGGGGCGTTATAATGTGACGATCAATCCCACTATTCGTTGGTAAAAGAGTATCTCAAGAGTTGGCGGTGGGTGATGATGACTATCTGCCTTCCCTCTACTCTTACACTGCTAAATTAGGGACGGATAGCGCAGATAGCCATCGTGTAGCTTTGAGCGAAATTCAAAAACAACAAAACAAACAAACGTGCTCATATAGTGCCGTTGAGAATAAAATATTTCTAAAAACCACGTACAATAGATAGAACCTTTGTTTTTATATATTTAATACCAAAGTTTATGAAATCTATTGGTTAATTTTATTTTTGTAGTAATCTAACTAACCATTACGGTGTTTTGTTGTATTTATGTTTGTTTACTGATTTATCCATTTTTACTTAGTTTATTCTCAATATGCTATCACCACCTTTAAATGGTTTTAAATCACCAATAATCGCGATTCAAATTTCAGATTAAGATGGCATACGCGTGCTAATCAAATCCTTAGATTTCTTCACAAACACATTCCCTAAAAATAAAATATTAGATGATAAATCAAGAAAGGCTGTTTTGGCATCGAAATTAAGAAAGTAATTCTAAAGTTAGAAGAGCCTAAAGCACATTCAAAATGACATTTTCAGCAAGTGTTTGATTCAAGTAGTTTTAACGACATTAATTACTCTCTGTCTTAAGTTCAATTGAAAAGTTTAAACCATTCGCCTTACCTTAAGAAGGAACATTTCAATGCTTTCACCCCTTTTCTTATTCTCGTCCAGTTTTTTTTGTTAAAACCTCCTTAATATATTTTGATGAAAAAAATGGCTATGCTCAAAGCCACAGCATTTCCTCATCAAAGGTACACACACGTATTGACCATTTTAAGAATGATGTAACACCTACGTTCCTTTCATTTATAGGTACACAATTATTTCATATTTCTCTGAGTAGCCTAAAATATATTTTTGTTTCGGAAGTATTTAAATGCTTATATATCCTCAGATCTTTCTCTTTATGATGGTTTACATTTTTATCGATTATCATAGTCACTATTCACATATCTACTTCATTTCGTCAGCAAAATGTTTTGTAAGAATAACCAATTGGAAACGAAGAAACTTTAAAAACGTGAAGTTAGCAACGAGGGGAAAAAATCAGTTTACCCAAAATGTATGTTTATGGAAAGACAAAAAAACAAAAACAGGAAGACACGCATATGATGAACCAATTTATGCAATATTGCTTCCAGCAGTCACTTACTTCTGCTTATTACAGGTAATTATAGCTTATGAGACTGTAACCAGAATGTTAGTTTCTTAATAATATTTGGTATCCAATGCGTCTAAACATAACACTGATTGAACAATTAAAACTTGCGTTAAAAATCCTTCTCACAAGGCAACTATCAGGTATCTATTTGAATAGATATGTGCAGCTCCGAAGTTTGAGAAATTCTAAATGAAACCTATGTTCCTTAAATATGTAAGCAAGTAACTAAAAGTTAAAAATTCAATTTTCAATAAATAAGGATTTATTGTACATAATTCTAAAAATGAGACTGTTTACAGTCTTAAAAATACAATAAAAGACTAAATAACTTATTGTACAGGATAAAGGGAAGAAAACATTCAACATATTTCGACGTGTTTATTGCGTTATTAGCTCTCCTGAAGATGGTGCAGTAAACGTGTCGAAACATGTTGAGTGTATGTTTCCAGTCTCATCGGCATTTTTTTTTATCCTATACGGTAAGTTATTTAGTGTTTTATTGTGTTTTTAAGGCTGTAAACAGTCTCTTTTTTTAGAATTGTGTACAATAAATCATTGTTTATTGATAATTGAACTTTAACTTTAAGTATTCCCACAAGCGCCAACTAAATATTAATCAAGTAATTAGTTGAATTAACTTTCGAAGCTATTTTTTTTAAATTAATTATTTCGTTTGGTTCTTTATTGATCTTTGGTGATCATAAAACCCAGTCTACTCGTGATTATTTTTACTTCAGTGTAAGGAAGATCCAGAATTTAAATATAAAATAAAATTGTTTGGTTTATTTGTTTGTTTGTTTGTAATTAAGCATAAAGCTACACAATGGGCTACCTGTGCTCTAGCGTTGCAAGTCCGCAGACACACCACTGTGCCATTGGGGGACTGGTTTGAATGTCGCGCAAAGCTACACGAGGACTATCTGCGCTAGCCGTCCCTAATTTAGCCGTGAAAGAGTGGAGAGAAGGCAGCTAGTCATCATCACCCACCGCCAACCTTGGGCTACTATTTGACCAACGAATAATGGGGGTTGACCGTCACATTATAACGCTCCCACGGGTGAGAGGGTAAACATATTTGGTGGGACAGAGATTCGAGCCCGCTACCCTCAGATTGCGAGTCGAGCGCCCTAACCACCTGGAAAATAAAATTAAATCATTATTAAAAGGTTACTATAGTTTCAAAGCCAGGCTGCAAGCATTCAAACACCCAGTTTTGCTGATTTTATATAACGAGCTATTTATAATAGTTACTATAATTTAGTTAACCGAGAACAGTTTAATCATTAAACTCCTCTCTCAAACTAATAAGTAATTCAATATAACTTCCATTTTCAAGAACAATAACTTAAGGATCTCTGAAATAAAAGTTAAAACATTTCTCTAACCTTTAAATTTTTCTTCATATTCTTTTTACTTTCAGTCACAGCTTATCTTAATAAAGCAAACTTCTGTCTGTTCTAATGTAAAGAGGCTATATTACGGCAATTAACTTGTATGAAGAAACACAACGACACCTATATTTTACTCAAAAATGTTTCACTATCTTTCCAAGCTACCCATGCTTGAAAAATAAATTGATTGATTGTGAGCCATTACAAGAAAATTGACATACAAAAAAAATAACAAGCTCGTTTAAAATATATTTTTAAATCTTAAAATGATCGACAGGGTCCATTTGGGATCCAACTGGTTTTGAAACGTATTTTTCTAATTCATTTGTGAATCCTATTGCCTTTTAATTTGTTGACTGCAAGATCCATAATAACATACTGGTCACATAAAAATAACAAATACTGCCAATACTGCAATTAATCTCACTAACTGGAGCTTTCCTGTGTAATTTACAAAAAAAACAACAACAACATACGAATGATTTCACCCATTTTAAGTCATTTCTTTACAATGAGTGTTGTTAGAGGGAAAAAACTAGAGATATTTGATATATTATGCAGACTCCATCTTCAGTGAACAGTATGAAACAAACCGGTACTGTGAGGGTTAATATTGTTGAGTCTAAGAGATAGGACTTCTTTCTTATCTCCGGAACGGCACAGAAAACTTATATCTTAGATACCATACAGATGTAATTTTACTACCTGAGAATGTTTGCATGTGACTTTTCTTAAGCATGGAACATACAGTCCTGGCCAAAATGTTTGCATATTGTTCTATATTGATGTTATTGTCTAGATGCATGAGTAGTTATTGAGTAAATGCCCTAGTAACAACAGAGAAGGTAGCGTATGATTTGACAAACATGTACGAGTTGTTATTCTGGTCTGTATAAGTTGTTTTGAGCATTTGTTCATCAAAACACACACACACACATCTGTTTTGTATAAACGTGTGTGCTTTTGGTATAATCTTTGTCGAAATAGATCAACGCTTTGTTCAGATAACTTTTCTGTACTTGGTCATGTCTTAGCACGTGCCAAAAGCTATAGGGCGTCAAAGTGTTCCATTGTCCAGAAACGGTATGAAGCAAACAGACATTGCCGGAACAGTAAAGTACCCCCAGTCTACTGTATTCAGAATCCTGAAACGTCATAGGACTACAGGAAACGTTGTTCCAGAAAAGTCTACTGGAGACGCCGAAAATCTGTCTCATTATACAACTTACATATGTAGATGTTTAACATAATAAGCATTTCTCAGTTGGACAGCACTAAATGTATGTGTATTTCATCTTATTTGGTACAAAATATGTAAACATTTTGGCCAAAACTATATGAACACATACCAATCATCTTAACACAGAGTTTGCTCCCAGCTATTGAAGGTGTTTCGATTGATAATTTGGTATGAGATACAGAGCTAATACTGATTTTTTAAAACGTTCATAAATAAAAAAAACAATAGATTAACATAAAGTTATTTGATTAAACTGAAATTAATTATTTAGATAATGTATAGTTGTCAATATTTCTTGTAAATGTCAAGTTTCCCATTAATTCTAGTCGAATAGCTAAATTATGATGAAAGTTATCTTGTGTAGAAAACCTTGTAGGAAACAAAATACACATTCCTGTTTCGTGAACCATTACACAGGACTTCAAGAAACTTTACTTAAGATCCAGTGGGATTCACCAAATAAAATATAAGATATATAAACCAAACAACAGATCATAATTTATTATACATGAAATAGATTAGTAAAGTAGTTGCATTATTTAACTTATAATTTTAGCTGGTATTGTTAATAAGTTATGCGTATTGGATTAGAGAAAAGACGGTAATTTGAATATGGAGACGTAATCTGAATGTTAAAAAACACCTTTGTAAACTGTTAAGTATTTAGCTCCACTAAACATTCGAAATAATAAATACATACCATCAATGGTTATATATAGAGCTTGAAGCTTTAAAGAAAACGTGTAATGTTGTTAAAAGTTATATGATAATAAGTATACCGGTAAAATCTAATTATCTTCTCATTTCGATACAAACAGTCATCAAAATGTAATTAGTAGTAACTAACGTAGTCAGAAAATATCTCTCGTAATTCAATACTCTTAGCTAATTTATCTCATCGTATAAACGCTCGGCGTAGGACGAAGATAAAATAGAATACCATGCCTGCTTTTGTAGCCAGATTGTCATATATTTCTTTATAGACTTGATTGAATAAGCTCATGTTAAATTTCTAACACACTCACTCTTAAAGGGCTTGAACTGTTACTAAATGAGACAAAATGTCAAATAAGATAGATTATATTTTAAGTTTAATTATAGCTGCCTCTAATAAAAAATATTTTATATAATTATATTTTCCAATACACATAATATAATTTTGTTATAATCAAGATACCGTATTTCATTTGATATTCAATAATTCAGAGCTTTTACTTTAAAATGTTGATAAAACAATTTATATCCTTTTGACTACATTTTCTAAATAGGCCACTAGTTCAAGTGATATGTTATCATTGGTGAGTATGTAATTAGAATCATAAGTAGTGGTTTTATTCTAAGTGTTAAGTACATAAGTATTATATATCAAAAAATTAAAGCGATTTAGTATTTGTATTATAGGAATTTAAGGCTTAATAACATTAAAAACAGAATATAATGTATTGAATGACATGCTGGATGAAAAGACCACTTACAAAGTGTTTATCAATTCTAAATTAATAAAATAAAACTATATATTGACATTTACAGCTACTCTTTCATCAGAAGGTATTTGCTGAATACATGGTTTTAAATAACAACAACAAAAAACATTTTTTTATATTATCCTTACACTATTATTTTGGGTTTTCTGAATTATATATATTCTCAAAAACAGTATTTCAGATATCTTCCCCCAACAGCATATCTTTGTGATATTCAACAAAATAATTCTTACGATTCTTGGACTTTTTTTATACTTTTTCCCAAGAGACATATTTGTTTACAGCCTCAGGATTCTCGTTACTTATAAACCGATTAGAAAGTTTTTGAAGGGGAGAATAAGAAGAACTTTTCCATAGATCGTGCATGCGTTTGTTTTGTTATACGTTATAAAAATGGTGATAATTAATTGATTGGTATGCAATTCACTTCAAACAGGTTATTTAAATGGTTAATACCCACGTGAAGTCAGATTATTTAATGTGACTGAAATATGGAATATTAATGGAATCGAAGAATGAGAAAATAAAAAGCGTTTATTTTTATTCACCAGTTAAAAAGTTGAAAGATGTATTTCTATGCTTAATCATCACAGTGGATAGTTTAAAAGCTTAGTGCAAGCGAATTTAAGTTTCTGTCTTTGTCAAGGTAGGTTTCTTCCTATTAATATATATATATCCCTATTATTAACACTAAACATACAGTAGCTTTGAGTAAAATAATCGACACCAACTGTAACTCATACTGTTACAATATAACACTGTGTTATGAGCTATCTGTCCGTAAAGTCAATGACGTTTGTTTCTTCACTTGTATTTTCTTGCTCTTTCAAGTAAGCACATCGCAGCTATCTAAATCCCTTAAACGTTCTACTTATTACGCGTACCGTTAATCTCCTCCCCCCCCCCGGCCCGGAGAAGATAACACATGAATAAGGCAATATCCTCTTTCGCAACAGAAGTAACCTTGAACGGATTGTCAGTAAGTCGATTTTATACACCAGATCGTGTGTTTTAACAGCTAAGTTTGTTTGTTTGTAATTAAGCACAATGGGCTATCTGTGCTCTGCCCACCACGGGTATCGAAACCCGGATTCTAGCGTTGTAAGTCCGCAGACATACCGCTGTGCCACTGGGGGGCAACAGCTAAGTACAGAACCAGTATCGTAAGAGTAATTTGTAGTTTTCAGATATTATTGATATCTAAGTTAGCATTCCTCTAAGCACATGAGCAAAGGATATCATGAAAATACAGGGATGTTTGGTATGCCATTCTACGAAATTGACATTTTAAACATTTTAAGATTCATTGTTTCACATCTCAAAGCTTTCATTCTCATTTCACTACAGTGGCTCAGTGGTAAGTTTGTAGATTTAAATGCTAAAAATTTGGTTTCGATACTCGTGGTGGGCACAGCACAGATAGCCCATTACGTAGATTTGTGCTTAATAACAAACAAACAAAATCATTGTCATTTTAATATTGTTTTACAATTCAATATCAAAATATGTTGATTTTTCGCCGCATTATTAGTCTTTTAACCCACAATAAATATTACAAAGGATTTCAAATAACCTTGAGACAAGGATAATTTAACAGTTTTTGTATAGGAGCATATTAAATGTTTTGTTAATGATAATTTTAATGTATTTTAATTAACAAAAAGTTCTTTGTTTTAGTAGTTTCTTTCACATTTGAAAATAATATTTTTAGATTAATAAGTTTATAAGGTAGTAGAAAAATAAAGAAAATACAAAAGCGATAGAACTTTATAAAATAAGAATTTCTTGTTTTTTTTTCGATGATTAAGTAAAACTAAAAAAAAATACCGGTTTATTTACTGCAAGTATGAGGAAATAAAAGATTAAAATAAGAGTGAATCTAATCTATTTCTCGCGTAAACTAGCAGCGTAGGGTGGCAAAAACTCTTCAGCTTGCAAGGGAAACGTCTGGTGGTTGTCAGTAAACAGTCGGTAGTTATCTCGGGTTAATTACTTCTCTTAGACGTGGAAACTACACGAATAACGAGTCTGAAGTGCTGTTCCTGTTTCCCAGACGGGTAGAATCTCTGCTAACGTATGAAAACTGTAGGTCAACTGTAGTCGTCTAGAGTGCTGGAGATAAGAAAGAAAAGACAATGGAAAATTATGTTAATTAAAAAGTTGCTTAACTGATGCATTTAGTATATGTTTAAAATAAACAACAAATAAATGTAATACATATTTAACAGTATAGTACAATGTGTGAGCATATTACATAACAATAAGAATGATAATAATTTAAATTAAGTATTTGATTACTGTCTCGTACAGGTTTCCAGTAAGATGAATATATATAATAGCATATCAATTAGCATGTTTGTGTGACAAGACCAGTTTTAGCGGTTTCTTTTTTAAGATAAGTTTATTTAAATATAAAAAAAGTGAAAACACATACAATATAACTGTTATTAGTTTCGAATAATATAAATATTTTCACAATTCACATCGCTAATAATTCCATGTAATTTGCAACATTCTTGTGCATTGAATGAGTTTCATTATACGTTACAAAGTTTCAATTAGTTTTAAAAAGCTTTGATCCAGGCGTAAGTTACGTTGCAGCACGCTGGTTTTCGATTGTATTGGAATCCTCCGATAGAACGTCTTTTCTCCAAGATATTCTATGGGAGTTATTAAAGGATGCTCCTGCTTAGTCCTTGAGAGAAGTCACCCAGAAGTAATATTTCAGAACAACATGAGATATTTCAAACACTCCAAGAGACTGCGTTTAGAGAACCAGAAGCAACGTTGATATGACATGAAATGTGTTATAACTCCTTTGGGTTGGACAAGTTTATTGTTTAGTAGAGAATAAATAACACGATTATCGTACAAGAGAACGTTGTATATATATTTTCAACAAGTATCGTGGTAGGCGGTGTTCCAGTAACAGTTTTGTCTATAAATATACTGCTAGCTTTATAAGCAGTTTGTTAATACCTTGTCGTATAGCTCGCCGTTCTTCTCAAAAGTATAAAACAGACACCACTAGACGTGCATTTGGAGCATCATATGTCATGTAACCTAGTTACCACTTTTCAAGGTTATCTGTAACTAATTAACACATCAATTTGACTGAAATTAGGTAGATGATTTGGACGCCCAAATATGTAGATAGATAGATAAGTTCAACAGTGCTTTAGACTGTGTAAATTATTTGAGCCCAAATGTGTGATTAGATAGATAGATAGATTCAACAATTCCTTAGGCTGTGTGAGATATTAGAGTCCTAATGTATGGATAGCTAGATGGATTTAACAGTGTTTCAGGCTGTGTGAAGTATTAAAGTCCAAATGTGTAGATAGCTAGATCGATTTAACAGTGTTTTAGGCTGTGTGAGATATTAGAGTCCTAATGTGTAAATAGCTAGATGGATTTAAATGTGTGATTAGCTAGATGGATTTAACAGTGTTTTAGGCTGTGTGGGCTATTAGAGTCTAAATGTGTGGATAGCTAGATGGATTTTACAGTTCTTTAGGCTGTGTGAGATATTATAGTCTAAATGTGTGGGATAGCTAGATGGATATTATAGTCCAAATGTATGGATAGCTAGAAGGAGTTAACAGTGTTTCAGGCTGTGTGAAGTATTAAAGTCTAAATGTGTAGATAGCTAGAAGGATTTAACAGTTCTTTAGGCTGTGTGAAGTACTAAAGTCCAAATGTGTGGATAGCTAGATGGATTTTATAGTTCTTTAGGCTGAGTGAGATATTATAGTCTAAATGAGTGGGATAGCTAGATGGATATTATAGTCCAAATGTGTGGATAGCTAGATGGATTTAACAGTGTTTTAGGCTGTGTGAGATATTAGAGTCCAAATGTATGGATAGCTAGATGGATTTAACAGTGTTTCAGGCTGTGTGAAGTATTAAAGTCCAAATGTGTGGATAGCTAGATGGATAGATCACCGGTATTACAGTCTTGTGTATCTAATGTGAAACTGAATTCAGACGTTTCTTGGTATTTTTGTTTCTCCAATATGCTGGAGTCCACACGTATAAGGTGTGTTGTAAGTGGTGTTTTTACCGCTTTGAGCTATTGAGTGCGATCATACTGTATTGTGGCTTCTGTAACTAGTTTTGACCTTATGCTGTTTTTATATATACCACTTAAAAGCCCGTCAAAAATGACTTAAAACCAAAACCATTCCGTATAAAACTGGCAATAGATAAAATAGATAAATAAACGAAATATAAAATTTCACTTCCCAGGAACATGATACATGGCTCCTGAATCCATTACATATGACTGAGCAAACATGTAACATGCTGGTGCCTTTGGAAAAAAGATTGAAACATAAGATGACCATGTGATTATATACACACTCCTGCTCTTCTTCTGAGGAAAAGTCGTCCTCTTCTCTACAGATAATTGGTATCTTTAACAAAGGTTTTTCCGTAATAATTTCCAAGCATAGATTTGCGCTAAGTTTTGATATATATTTTTCACAGGCGTTGATAGGAGTGCAAATGCACTTCTGTGACTTCTATCACGTGAGTCTTCCCAGCTTTCCTATTCAGATCCTACCTAATGATGTGGATGATGTGGTGTCACACACACATAACGCCATGCTTTATCTGGTCCTAGGAACTCCCTCCTTGACAGGCTTTTATATAGAAAAAAATTGCCGAAATATAGGAGCTATTTACGCCAATGTTAGCGAGTGAATACAACTAAAATGGGAACAGGCAATCAAAAGAAATATTATAGGAGAAAAAATGGAACTGGACTCGTGTAACTCACGAAATTCGGAGAAATCGAGCATGACTGACTGACCGACACTTGGCTTTTATGATGATGATGATTAAACAGTGAACATTCTTACAGATGTTTACAAAATAGTTCATCTTGTAACTGGCATAATTTGTAAACTGTTTTTCAATTATTATTTCTCCACCATAATAGCGATTGATATTCGAACCGTAACACCTTAACGCTCTAAATCCAATACTATTACATTTTTCAGTTAGAGAAGCTTGAATGTGTAGTTGAATATTATATAACTGAGAATATCATTACATAGTAAACATTCTTATACATTTGTTTGATCTCTAGTCAACATGTAACTGCTAATATTTTTGTAAAGCTATGTTAATTTCATAATTTATCATTTCATCATGATGTGTACAAAAGAAGAGTATTAGTTTAATACAAAGAAATTAACGTTCGCCTAAATAATTAAAGTCAGATTTGGATAGACAACACAGTACTATTTAATGATTCATTTCAATTAAAGCATTATATACATCACTAAACTACAACGTAAATTATTATGCACAATAGGATTAGTTTTGTTTATTTGTTTGTTGAAGTTTGCACAAAGTTTCTAGAGGGCTATATGCACTAGCCATCCCTAATTTAGAAGTAGCTGTTTATTTGTTTGTTTTTCAGGAGAAAGTCATATTAGGCTATCTGTCGGGTCGACTGCGGAGAACCGAATCCCGGATTTTTGAGTTGTGAGTCCATAAGCTTATCGCTTTAAAATGATAGACTAAAGTATAGACAACTAGATAACATCACCCACCGCCAACTCTTTGGTTACTCTGATAGATTAGTCAAATTATAATACCCTCATGGCTGAAAAGGCAAGCATGTTTGGTGAAGGGATTCGAACCTGTGACTCACAGATTGCGAATCGAGTGTCTACTTGACCATGCCAGACAATAAATTTCGATTAATGTTAATAGCGTTAATGACACCCAGACAACATAAACATTTTATTTAAAACACAGCTATGGCTATTTCAGAAATCAAGACTATGCCAGGATTATGGTTCGAAATTTCTTTTTTTTTTCATTACATCAGAAATATCACGTATTTGGGCAAAGTTACAGGTTATAAGAAAATTCGCCCAAACCTGCTCTAAACCGGTTTCATAAACTTGTTCTTTCATAAGGATGTAATGAGCCGTTCACAAGGACCCCAGTGTTTCCTTTTAACAAACTGGAACATCACGGTGTTTTAACTGTGTCTATACTCAGGTTTTAAATTACCATAAAATCAATACTTTTCGTTCATTATAGCCCTTAACTTCATTTCTTGTATACAGCTCTTATCGAACATTAAAAGACATGAACATTAATATCCGGCATTAAATTGAGATTCTGTATTCGCCATAGCTCCAATATTTCAATATTCAAAAGGTACTAACTCAACGTTCACATGTTTTTATAAGATTTATTTATGAGTCTATTTTCCTTACTATTTATATTTAGCATAACCTAAATGGTCGTAATATTTTTATATGGCACGAAACTTTGTTTATCAAGGTTTGATTCAATATTAACTTACAATTCTCTATGGGAAGTCTTCCTTCAGTTACGGTAATCAAGTATGAATAATGTATTGTTGTTTAAGTTTACAAGACATGGAAGCCCAGATTTATTATCATTTTGTCTGTTTAGCTTGCAAGTCAGAGAGACAGCGAGTGTTTATCTCTCTGAGATGTTAACCTAGTTTGATGGTTTATCAGCTGATAACAATTGTTTGACTATTTTATTTCTCAATAAACATAAATAAATGGTCATTCCTGAAACACTGAAATAAGAAATCCTTGTAAGCTACAGAGCTAAATATATATATAAGTTGAGTCCTTTTTAAAGTAACACTTCCCAGTTCAGAGTTGATGATAATATTTTTTAACGTAGTTTTTGTAATTTTTATTGTTTTGAACAAAAAAAAAAGGTAATTGCTGCCTTTAAGAATATTTAGTTATTTTTTCTAAAATACAGCATGTCGTCCTAACTAGTAAGATTGCTATCGTTTATGGATCAAATTCTCCCAGGTAAGAGCAATTAAACAACATATAAGTCACACTGTACACAATTAGAACGTTTACATAGATGATGGTGTTCATGAAAAAGAAAGACTTTTCTAGAAAACTGCCACACAATCCCAGTTGAAAATAAACTTACTTGAAGCCCTGAGGTGCTGAAGCGTGAAATATTCTGTATACAAACAAGACAAGTTTATTTTAATAAAACATTATAACCAATGATAGAGGCTGTGAGTTACAGTATAATACTATAAAGTACACATTTTCTTTCTTGGTTAAACGATAGAAACATCTTGAATCAATGTATAATATAAATAACACTAATTCTGATATGGATTCAAATTCCACCCATGAAAATGTGAAATGGATCATTTTACTGTTTTTGTTTTTGCCAAAACTCGTAAAGTAACACAAGAAATAGGATGGCTATTTAACTACGTTCACCAAGCCAATAGTTTCCAGCCCTTATAAACACGTGTACAAAGAATTACAATTGGTATGTCTGAGAAGATTCGAAAAGAGGATTATTTCTGAGCGCCTCATATTTCAACTTTTATTTGTACTGAAGTGGGGAAAAAAAAACTTGTGATTGCTAAAGTCCTTTTTCAAATAACTATAAAAGAAGAATGATGAATGGAGACACAGACACAAAAAAAAGATTAAAAAATTACTTATTATGAAAATCCGTCAAGACAACCATCCAGAATGGCAAGTTTCTTAATGATTTTTTTATCGATATTAATTTCAACTAAAAGAAAAAATTGCTACTTTGGCTCAGAATTTTGCGCAAAGGTACTCTAAGCCTGTTGTTTTAATTTTATTGCAAATACATAACATATATACATATACATATAACAATATTTCTATTAGCACGTAACATTGAAAAAATAAATGCTGCCACATTATATGTTACGTGTATGTTTTAATAATTGTTTACAAAGCTACATGAGGGTTATCTGCGCTAGCTGTTTCTAATTTAGCAGTGTAAAACTAGAGGGAAGGCAGCTCTTGTGCTACTCTTTTACCAACGAATAGTGGGATTGATCGTCACATTATAACGCCCCCACGGCTGAAAGAGCGAGCATGTTTTGTGGGACGGGGATTCGAATCCGTGACCCGCAGATTGAGAGTCGAGCGCCCTAACGACCTAGCCATGTCGGGCGTTTGTTTTAATAAATGGTTATAAATCTCTTCATTTCTATATAAAGCTTGGAATGTGCTTTTTTTATATAAACAATAAAATACATTTCAGGATTATTTTGTTTTCTTCCTTTAATTTACTATACTATACAGTTTTTTGAATTTCGCGCAAGGCTACTCAACGACTATCTATGCTAGCCGTCCTTAATTTTTAAATAATTGACTAGAGGAAGGCAGCTTGTCAACATCATTCACCTCAAACAGTAGGATTGGCTGTCACATTATAACGCTCTCACGGCTGAAAAAGCTAGCATGTTCGATAAAGAGACTTGAACTCGCGACCCGCAGATTGCGAATCGAGTGCCCTAACCAATCAGTAAAGATAATTTCTGTTTTTGAATTAATCGCATACAAATATGATTTGCAGGAGATATTATTGCACATATCGACAACGCAATCAGGGGGAATATTTTTATTTGTTGAACGGAAAATACTTCAACTTCCGTAATAGAAGAATTGTGTATGATTGTTTATACATACTCAGTAAAATAGGTTAAGGATAAAAGGAAATTTGACACTTATTTTATAAGTCACTAAAGTATAGTATTCAAATTATTAATGAAGTTATTTGGTATTTTCAGCCTGAAAGTGGGCTAGAAAACCACGTCATAGAACCGAAGGCTCAGGCCTAGCCATCGATAATTTAAAACTATTGACTAGGGGAGGGCAACCAATCAACAACACAATATTAAGTGGATTCTAAGTTTTATTCACTGATGACCTCCTGACTCACATATCTTGATTTGTGCGGCACCCCTGCTACCACATAGAATTTTCTTTTTGTAGAGTTTTTTATGTGCTTAATTATTCTTCGTTTTGTGTAACTCCTAACAACTTACCGAGTTTGGAAACCACTAACTTACATAGCTATCATTTTTTATATCGAATCACGGAAATGATTATTTCTTCTTTAATGCACCTACAGTTACAGATAAAAGTATAGAGTGAGATCCGTATCACATCTCGACTCGAACCATGAACCTTCTGATTCTTCGCTCAGCGAGCTAACCGCTGTGAAAATCGGGATCCGGTATTAATTCAAGTTAAAATAATTGCCTTCTTAAAACCAAATCTTAACACTTGAGGCTGTGAATACACAATGACCAACAGGGTCCGCCTTATGTGTCGTTAGCTATAATACTGTAGGGTCTGCAGCGACACCATGGTAAATATATTCATCCTGAGGGACCAATACATTTCTGATATATACTCTCTGGTGTCACCCTCCTAAGGTTTGGAAGTAATTCACTAATCGCTAATCTGTGAAGTCCCTAAAGTATTGATAAGGTTGAAGCTCTCCTGATGCAAGCAGGTAATGACGGAACATGAACAGTGGGAACGAACATTATCGTCCACTAAAATGAAATGAGATCCAACGATACAACGCAACACCTAACAAGGGTAGCCATGAACTCGATTTTATAAAGTATAACACTTAGAACATCATTCCTAAAGACGTACAAATAAGTAAGTCTATTTATATCAAATTCATCCTCTCATGCTTAGAGACCACTCCCAGCCTGTCATGATCAGCTACTGTGGAGACGTCATCAGGTTGAGTGTAAGATGACTGCCATCATAGAATCTATTAAAACACTTCGGCTCGTCCGTAAAGAAAACTGGATACCAATTACGCTTTTCCATCTGAAATAGTCCTAACACCACACTATTCGAGCTTGTTGCTGTCATGATAGTAGCCTTGGTTGGTAATACGTTTCTCTGGTTGATTAGGTGTTAACACTTTCTCACCTTTTGTGGTATATTAACTCGCTTGATGGTAATTTTGAGTCTAAACAGCACTGATAAATTATTCTGTCGAACCAGGTTTAAAAAATAACGGCTGTGGTGTTGTTTTGTGGAGCGCGTTCCACTTTTGGCATTCTATGTCATTCTTGGTTAGTGATTTCTTAAGCGTTGACTGTAAATTACAGCTCGTGATATTCCAAAGCCAATAACTACAGATATTTAAGAATCCTCACTCGTCAGCATGCTGACAGCCTTAATATTTCTTCAGGTCGGGAGGTCGATAAGCCATTTTCTTTTTCTAATTGCAAGATTAATTCCGGAACACAGTTAAGAAACTTTTCAAGCGTTACAAACGTCTAAGAAGATTATCCAGAATATCCAAAGGCGAAATTCACTGACGATCTGGCTCATGTTTCCCAACATACGAAATATATACCACACATGCACAATACCGAACTGCATCTTTTAAGTTTGCTATTCAGTAGTTTAAATGGAAATTGCTATTGTATTTTGAAATTCGAAAATTTAGAATGTTTACACAAATCACAAGTTATTAAACTGTACATTATAGAAACAAAAAATGCAGGGTAATTATAAAGAAAACCATGTATTTAAAGTATTATATATTCAAATATTTTTCTACTAACGGAACTAAACTGCACCAGAGTTCGTTGAAAATTGTAAAATGTATGATTCAGCAAAGTTTGAACATGATACAAAGTGTTTCGAAACTTGGCACAAAAGGTGATAAATATGCTTTCCGTCATTCTCAATCAACGCGTGAATCATTTCTTGGGCAGAGTTAATCGATATATATTCGCAATATATTGTACATTGATTCATTTAAATCAACAACCCCGTATAGTTTAAAAAGAGAAAAAAAGAACGATATTGAAAAATTTGTATGATTTTGAAACATGTGTACCTTGTTGTTCAGCTTTTCTTGAATAAAACTTGTTACGCTGTGCATCTGTGGTGAAATTTTATTCCTCTAGGACAATTAGTTTTTGGACATAATTGTCTTAAATATGATATTTTCTTCCTAATCATCCTATAAACTGAATCAATTATGAAAGTGCATAATAACCCACATTACACAGCAATATAATCGGTATATATTAGATTCGAAGTTTAGTCGGTTTAACAGACATCGACTTCAGAATACAAAGTGCATCATGGTAATTATTGAATATTAACAGTCAATACTAGTTGTGTACATCCCATGTCCATGTTCGCACTATTATCTAAAAATGCTTATACGACTGTTCTTGTTTGTTTTTTTAAACTCTCTACAAATATGCTATAATAACTAGAATATTACTTCACTTATTTATTTGCTGACTTTTTATTAGTCATCTACAATGTTTGTTTGTTTGTTATTAAGCACAAAGCTACAAACTGGGCTATCTGTGCTCTGCCTAACACGGGTATCGAAACCCGGTTTTTAGCGTTGTAAGTCCACAGATATACCGCTATGTCACTGGAGGTCCATCTACAATGTTTGTTTATTTGTTATTAAGCACAAAGCTACAAATTGGGCTATCTGTGCTCTGCCCGTCACGGGTATCGAAACCCGGTTTTTAGCGTTGTAAGTCCACAGATATACAGCTGTGCCACTGGAGGTCCATCTACAATGTTTGTTTGTTTGTTATTAAGCACAAAGCTACAAATTGGGCTATTTGTGCTCTGCCCATCACGGGTATCGAAACCCGGTTTTTAGCGTTGTAAGTCCACAGATAGAAGTCCACGCTGTGCCACTGGAGGTCCATCTACAATGAGAGATATATGAATCATTTAGGCGACTTATCCGATTTTTGTTTCATTTCTTCATTCTTTCTATGGACATATAGACTAGATGTCTTCTTCTATTTGCTTCAACGAAATATTAAACTCATTTTGATATCTATATTTGACGTAGGTTTGGATAATCTATTTCGTAATGTTGTGAACAGTATTACTGATAGGATAGAACATATTTAGCTATCACTATAGGTAGGCTAAAGCGAAACTTGGAACATGAAAAATAAAGGAAGATTTTCAAGGATCAAAATATGATGTTTTTGTTCGAAACCATTTGTTTATGACAAAGTACAATCTTCCGCCTGTAGGTATTTTGTGTGTTTGATCTTATGCACAAAATTAGTTCTCAAAGTTTCACTCACCGCTGGTATAGAACATCAAATGTTAGAATTATAAACCCTAAAATTTACTGCTGAATCATTGAGGGAGAGAGGGGACCTGTAGGTGTGTTTTAATAGTTTGTTAGGTCTATGCATAACCAACCTAGATATGCTGAGAAATAAAGATTTGACATTTGGTCGTAAGAGCGGTATTTAACTGTACAAATAATTTGTTGGTTAACTAAAGTATGTATATCGTCTTTTCTATTTAATATTACTATTATTTTTTGTAGTTATTTGGTTCTTTGGTTGTGTTTTGGTATTTTGACCGTACATTATACGAAACACAATAAATTTTTTCCATACAAAATTAAGATCATAAAAGTACACTACTACGAAAACTGAAGCGTAAAAAATTAGGTGACGTAATTTGCTGAGGAAAGCTTTAACTTTTATAAAGGATAAGTTCGTAATAGTTTGTCCTAAAGATATGGATAAACAGAATATCCCAATATTTTATGGATGAAATCTCCAAATATCACAATAACCCTGACAATATTGATATATTTTTTTTTCTCACATATATATGTATGTTTTATATAGCATATAAATAATATGCTATTGTAACATATTATATTTGAAATATTATTTTATCTAATCGCGGCCCCCAAGTGGCACAACGGTATATCTGCGGACTTACAACGCTAGAAACCGGGTTTCGATACCCGTGGCGGGCAGAACACAGATAGCCCATTGTGTAGCTTTGTGCTTAATTACAAACAAACAATTTTATCGCATGAAAACATACTGAAAATGACTATTAAATACACGTATTTATGGTTTATAAACCAATTACAGAATGTGCTAATAATTATATTTATACAGTCATTACGTCTTTTAATTAAAAGTTGTTTTTGTTATAAGTCCCTCGTTTTATGATTTGTTACAAAAGTAACGAGGATGATTAAGAAACAAATTTCACTAATTATGTTAAGTAGTTAAAATAATAAACTTGTTCTTATGTACCTTGTAACTGAGACTGCAGATGCTTAGTGTTACGATGACTAATCTGTGATTGTGAAGATAACCCTGAACTGCTGTGAAACAACGTGGTGTTTATAGTTTGGAAGAACTGTAATACGAGGGGTGTCCGAAAAGTTCGTGGGCTGACCTATAAAGAATAGAGACACTAGTTAAACTATGATTTATTTTTCAATATAATCTCCCCCAACCCCCTTAGTTTATGCACTTGCACCAGCGGTGTTTCTAAAACTTTTATGCCCCTCTTAAAAAAATCTTCTTCTTGGTCCTCAATCCATGACTGGAAGGTATGTACGAGATCATCGTCACTCTAAAATCTTCAACCTTTCAGAAATATCTTAATGTTATGGAAGAGAAAAACAGTCACTTGAAGATAAATCCGGTGAGTAAGGGAATGACTGAGTAATTCGAAGCCAGTATCATGGATAGCGTTCAAAACAACACGGGATGTGTGAGCTGGGGCATTGTCCTGATGGAAGAGCACACCTTTTGAGCAATCCTCTTCGGTTTTCTTTGATTTCTTGAAGTAAGTTGTTGGTTAAGGATGCATAACAATTTCCTTTAACGGTCTGATTCCTTTCCAAATAATCAACCGGTAAAACACCTTTGTCATCCCAAATAATTGAAGCCATGGCCTTCCCAGCAGCGGGTTTTGACTTGAACTTCTTTGGGGTGTGTGAACTTGGGTGTTTCCATTTCAAACTTTGCCTTTTTGTCTCTGGGTCGAAGTAGTGAACCCATATTTAACAAATAGTTACGAATTTATTGAAACCTTTGGAATAGACTTTGGCTTTCAATATCTTGGACCTGTTTCTGCTCAGATGACAAACTTTTTGGAACCCATCTGACACTAACCTTACACCTCTTGCTTGATACAGTACTTTTACCAATTCCTACTTCCTCTGCTAATTTCCTACTGGTAATTCTTCTATTATATATAACCAAATTATGAACTTTATCTGCACATTTTGTTGTGATCGATGTTGAGGGCTGACCTAACCTAGGATCATCTTCACTTGGTTGTCTACCACGCTTAAACTCAACGCGCCACTTTTCCACTGTTGAATATGCCGGAGCGCCCTCTCGTAATGCTGCTTCCAGGTCATGGTGGATTTCTTTTCAGCAAAATATTTGATCACGTCACGAAGTTCGATCTTCTACATGACATTTAATACTTCTCACTTCTTTCCTTCAAAAATCCACAACGCACAAAATAAGTTCGTTAAGTTTTGTGTTACGTGTTGTTTACTCATAAACGTTTACTCAAACTTAATATTTATCAAAAAAATAATCATACATTTCAGTTGTTGTTTTTTTAGGTCAGGCCACAAACTTTTGAGACAAACCTCTTATGTAATATAGGCTATAGAAACATATTTAACTCAAAATACGATACCCTATAATCCGAGCGCTTTGGAAAGGTGTACATTTCATCTTCAGGGGCAAACAAGAAATCATCGTGTAAAGCAAAGTGCGAGATAAAGTGAAGTTTACGTGACCTCATGCACGTTACCATGGAAATTCGGAAGTGTATAGAGTAGCTTTCAGTGTATTGTTATAAGTGTTTCTCATTTTCGGTGCAATACTACCTGAATCAAGAATGTTAAGTGCAAAGAAGTTAGAAATGTATTTAAAAAGAAAGATGGTCAAGAAAACTACACTAAGTGTTGATAAAGTATAATTAAAATGAGGTATGAAGATTGATTAAAAATAAGGTTAAACAAATATAATTAAAATACAACTTGGAAATTATCATAAATATATAATAAGTATTAAAAATATTAGAAGTAAAGATTGAGAATTTACTCTATACGAACATAAAAAAAACTATATTTTTCTGACAGAGAACAAACTATTGATCGAAAATCACTGATTCTATGATCCAGATTTATTCCGAAAGGTTCAACAGTATTTGAAGTTCCTATCCAATAGTCTTCCATTATACCTCTATTGGCTTTAGTTTTGAAATCAGTTTCAATACCGATGAAAGTCACATAAGTAATAAAATGACCTGGTTGGTTAAAGTGTTTAGAAAGACGGAGGTGGTCCGGCCTGGTCAGGTGGTTAGGAGCTCGTCTCACGATCTGAGGGTCGCGAGTTCGAATCGCCATTCACCAAACATGCTAGCCCTTTCAGCCGTGGGGGTGATATAAAGTTAACGTCAATCCCACTATTCGTTGGT